>NC_048554.1:13638296-13715488 GCF_902806685.2 Maniola hyperantus
CCACACACAATCCACACACAATCCACACACAATCCACACACAATCCACACACAATCCACACACAATCCACACACAATCCACACACAATCCACACACAATCCACACACAATCCACACACAATCCACACACCACAGAATCGATATTCTAATAATAATTACACTAAGCAACGATCGTCTTAATTCCAACTTATATTTGCAATTTGCAACGATTAGCAAATTCAAAAATCAACCAACTTTTGTTTCTTGTCAGGAATTATTGTCTAATAGGTAGTATGGGTTGCATTACTTACTTACTTACTTGCTTGCTTGCTTGCTTGCTTGCTTGCTTGCTTGCTTACTTACTGTAAAACTAAAACAAAGCGTTTGCGCCGAAACAGCAATTGAATAGCAGAGTCCGTTTCAGTAAATATAGCTAAGTACTTGCTCGTAATATTAGCGAGGTTGGCTCATCCAATATTCACGTGTCGGATGCCGGACACCCGTGTCGGTGACGCGACGGAACACATCTCCGCCGGATCCGATCCACTCCCGTTGCGGAATTACTAATGTCATTGTTAATTAAGTATTAAGTTACATCCTTGACGACCTCCCTGACGCAGAGGTGAGCGCTGTGGTCTCATGTGGGAGATCCCAGGTTCGATTCCCGGCAAGAACACTTTGGGAATTTATAATGAGAATGGTTTGGCCAATAGTGTATCACGCTGGCCGAGTGCGGATCAGCAGACCACGCACCGCCTATAACATTATAGAGAACTCTTAGACGAGCAGCTTTCTCTTCATAATGTTTTCCTTCACCGTTAAAGCAAGTGACAATATTGAATTGGTACTAAAAGTTAGATCGAGCCGTCAACCCGCGACTAGGAGGCCGACGCCTTCACCAGCAGGCCACAAGCCACCAGCCACCAGCCACCAGCCACCAGGCTATCAGCGCTTCGATTATAGTAATACATTTATATTCACACATAAACAAGCTAATAAAATTGACGAACTTATAATCGCATTTGATTCAAACTCAAAATTATTATTTACGTCAAAATAATTTCTATGTATTTCCCCGCGCACTAACGCTGTCAGCTGTCAGGTGAGCGTGGTGGACATGTGGTGGAACAGCCATATATTAAGTAATTGAATTGAGCGTGTATTAAGGCCGGCTTGTTTATGGCTCATGTTAAAATCAGCCCAGCGCTGTAAAGGTCTGTTCAGATGACGCTTCTTGTACGCGCGGATGTCTCCCGATTGACAAAAACACACGACAGCCTTTTGATAAGTTTTATTTTTTGTTTGTTGACGACTTAGCCCTTGAGTGCGATTTCATCAAAGTCAAAGTCAAAGTCAAATGATTTATTCAAAATAGGTAATAAATAACTCTTTTTGATGGTCAGATGTTGGATTTCTAAGATATAGTGGTAATAATTATCACGCAAACTTAAAACTAAAGCTACGAGGGTTCCCAACGCGCCCAGGTCTGAGAAGAGCCCACAACAAACTCAGCCGGGAAATCTGGTGATAAATGTTAATGCTGTCTTAAAGTGGGTTGGCTTGGGAAGCTGAAACGCAGAATATCTTGATGTCAAGTTACCGGCAAGGTAGTAGTGACCACGCCTGAAGCCTTCACCTGACTGGACCAGAGACGATTTAGAGCCTCGATAGCTCAACGGTTAAAGGTGCGGCCTGCAAACCGAAAGGTCGCCGATTCAAACCCCACCCGTTGCACTATTGTCGTACCTACTCCTAGCACAAGCTTTACGCTTCATTGGAGGGAAAAGGGAAATATTAGTCAACATAATAAACTTGGCTAATATACTCTTTAAAAAATATGTATAAATTCCTATATGTCTCTACCGGTAATCGAACCCAGAATCTTCTATTTATAAGACCACATCGCTCTTCATCACATCAACAATTAAGATCATAATATCCGAAGTAAATGAATAAAAGACAAATTCATAAACATGTACAAAGGTATACAGACTTTGACAGCTAGCGCTTTAAGCTTGTCTTGTTTGCGTTTAAACGCGTAGTGTGATTCCAAAAAGGATACGTCATGTTCACAGGCCCTTAAGTTAAAATCAGCCGTCCGCAGTAAGCGCCTTTCATACTCTGAATAGTTCCAAATGAGCCCAAACCTTCGCGGAACACGAGTCGTGACCGAACGCCCTTCTACATAATATAAAAACATTTCGTGTAACGACTCCAAAGGTGAGCGAAATGTTCAGAACGTGCTGTAATTATGTTGTACAAAATATGTTTTCTTCAAAAATACGGGAGTTATTGCTTGCTTCTAAATAATATATCCGTTTGCAATCTATGCTTTACCAGAAGGTAGATCGATAACAACAGACGAGAGCTATGTGCGATGTGCGGAGTCAGTCTACGTGATCGGTGAGGAAATTAACAGACATAGCTCCACGAGTTGCGAAGCTGAAGTGACAATGGGCAGAGCACATAGTTCGAAACATCAATAGACGCTGGGATCCCAAGGTCGCACCGGAAACTACAGCGTTGGAAGACTCACCTACCACCAGCGGTGGACGGCTGACATCAGGGAGCCGCTGGATACTGGTGGCGCAAGACCGTGTCGTGTGGAAGTCCCTACAAGAGACCTATGTCGGTTGACAATCATGATGATGACTAAAAACAAATTGTGCCCGGGCGAGTACCGGGTATTCAGGATTACAAGCCGTGGAAAAAACTCTAGTTCATTTTGTGGTCAAGTTGTGTTTCAATACCTAATAGGTAGTCTGCTTTTGATAAACGTTGAAATAATGTTTTCTATCAGAATCTACACATAAAAACTGTATCGTGACTTCATCATCATCACCATCGTCAACTGATAGACGCCCACTACTGGACATATTAAGTCCCTTGTAGAGACTCCACACGCCACGGTCTTGCGCCGCTGCTATCCAGCGGCTCCCTGCGACTCGTCCGATGCCGCCCGTCCGCCTAGCGGGGGGTGTTCCAACGCTGCGCTTTCTGGTACGAAGTCGCCATTCTGTTTGCCATTGTATTGTAATGAATAAAAAACTTTTTAGCGTTTAAACTATCGTGAGTGATTTCCATTATACGTATATATGTGAGTATAGCCGGTGTGTGATATATTATGTATCCAGACCAAAGCTATGACTGCTCGAAAATACGACAAAACGCTTCGAGAAAAGGTACATAGTGCCCCGTCCTTTAGTTTGGCTCGTCTTGGCGGTGGCACTGCCGTGCCCCCTGATAATAAAAACTTTTCCATTACAATAATATGCTACTCCCATTCTCTTAATAGTAAAAGTGCGCCTTAAATCTCAAAAATAGTGGCGCAAGTGTCAACACAGCAGTCAACGTGACAAAGAGCAACTTTAGCGGGAATTGTTCCTCGCAACTGTAACAAGTAGGTTACATTTTATTTCCTCGCATTCTCTTCACGACAGACGCCAGTGGAGCTGTGACGGATGTTCATGGCGGTAGTTCCTTAAGTTGCTTGGTATCTTATATTTTCATGTATCGTATGGGGTACCTACTACCTACCCCCGTACGATACATGGAAGCAAAAGTTTTGCAAAATATTAAATGTGAATAATGGTATCAAACTTGTCGTTTCTTGTTTTAGGATTATGTTACCTACCTCCAGCGCTGATAGCCTAGCGGTAAGGACGTCGGTCGGGGGTTCGATCCCGGACACGCACCTCTAACTTTTCAGAGTTATATGCATATATAAGCAATTAATACATATACCTGAGAGTTCCTCATATTGTTTTCAAAGGTATGTGAAGTCTGCCATTCCGCACTTAGCCAGAGTGGTGAACTACGGTCAAACCTTTCTTATTCTGAGAGGAGACCCGTGCTTAGTAGAGAGCCGGAGATGACTTGATGATGATATACTGACTGACTGACTGACTGATCTATCAACGCACAGCTCAAACTACTAGATGGATTAGGCTGAAATTTGGCATGCAGATAGTTATTAATTATTATGACATAGACATCCGCTAAGAAAGGATTTTTGAAAATGTAACCCCTAAGGGGGTAAAATAGGGGGGTTGAAATTTGTGTAAGCCACGCGGACAAGGTCGCGAGCATAAGCTAGTAAGTGATTGTTGCAGAAGTATAGGGATGGTCTTCAATAATAGTCAGTTTCCAATTTCACTTCACTGTATTTTTAAGCATAGCTTGCGCCTTCGACTTAATTCTCACAATTGACCGCCATTTTTATTAAACCTACGCTTTTTATACTAATTTGACAGGACAGCAAAACTGACATATTTTAAAGGTTGGTATTATTTAACTTCCAGTATTTTACAAATTGCAAAGTGATTGAACTAAATGATACTTCCTGTGACGTCACAAATCATTAACGTAACAATTAAATCAGCTAGATGTTAAACATGACACAAAATATGTTGATTCAAATAGTTAACAATTAAATATGACTCATAGTCCATTCCCGCCAGATATAAATAACAATCAATCCATTGTATAAGTCTGGATGCCTCATGATGATGGCAGCCATGGAGATGTGGTTTTTGACATTCGGCCATCCTGGAAAGGCCGTGTCTCACGGCACTCGGATAACATCCCCGCTTTCGCACCATCAGTCACCTGACAAAAGAGAAATACCGAACAGTATTCACTTGATTGATACTTAATTTTATTACAAATATGTACCTACATATTAATAGCATATACCATATAAAATATTCAGTTGATTTATTAAGTTATCAACTACTTCTAATCAAAATTGTTATTAATGTTCCTCTTTTAATCATTACTTTAAATGTTTTGCTATAGTATTTAGGTAATACATAATGGTAACATTTGATTACCAGTAGGTGGGTGTTTGAAATTGATGAAATGTAAACGATTTCGTTGTATCTGCAATCCAAAATTGTAGGTAGGTACTTGTCTATCCAGATAAGTTTATAACAGCTGACGTCATGACTCATGAGACCATTTTATTAAGGTGGCGCAGTACGCTCGACCTAACCTGTATGCTTTTCACTTGACATTGTATGAGAAAGGTGAGAAGCACGATGATTTTTACTGAAATCAAGGGTATAGGAAAAGTATTTTGAGAAAACAAAAATACTAAATGTATGTTCGCAAAATAGAATATTTCAACTAATGAATAAATAAACTATGTCTAGTGTTAATTTGCTTTAGAATTTTCATACCCTAATTATTTATTTACGCCCAAAGTTGTCATAAATTTAGTGTTAAAATAGGAATCTTTTGAGGCTCGTAACTTTCAAATCAATATTTTTTTAATGTTTAATATATCAATAAACCTAGATAATGGCAAGACAAACCGATGTAATACTTAGTTTTGAGCATATCATATCAAATAATGTAGTAATTACCCTCCTACGTTTGTATGAAGAAAGCACTGAACTGAGCCCACTTAAGAAGTTAAAATTGGTTTAGATATCTACTGCACAAGAAAAGCTAGGTTTGACATTGTAGCATATCACGGGTTATTTTTCAAGGTCGTTATTGTATTATTATCTAGTTAATAATTGGGTAAGTAACTGACGTTCGACGTTCCTAGAGTTCTGCATTAGGAAGAACTTTACATGGGCATGACACCTATAAACTTAAGAAAAACAGTATGCATACTTAGACGAGATTTCATTTCTATCCCTTTTAAATCTGCAGGGGACGATTATTGAATTTTATATTCTTATGGTCTTGTTTTAGCAGAGTTTACTGTAGGTACTTTTAATTCATCTCGAACAATTTATCATGGGAAGGTCAAATAGATTCCATATCCAAGTCATTGTGTTGGAGAGAATAGAGATCACACAGAGACTATGTTGGAGTGATTCACACACACACACACGTACACACAGAGGCACACACACCATTTGGGTAGGCGACACATATGTATGTCACACGTTGCACATATCACACAGACTATTTGCGCAGGTCACACAGCCCCGTTGGGTAGGTCACACAGACTCGATGCGCAGGTCACCAAGACCATTTGCGTCGGTCAAACAGTCTTCTTTACGATTTACTACAGTCCCTTCTTTAGGAAGACCTCACAGATATGCTCTAGGGATGTGACAGACATCATACTTCAAATGCATTTTTAGTCCAATGATGAGTTTCCATGAGGAATAAGGAACAGAACACGGGTACAGAATAAAACAGTCAGGATAGAAAGTATAAGAATCATCTTACAAACAAGAATCATAATATTATTGATACAAGAAACAGGACTGATACAGACTAAAGCATGTAGGGGAGTAATTCTGACAATGCAAGAATGTCATTCGTCACTTATCGGGATTTTTTTGAATTTATAAATTTACAGGAGTAATGTTACTGGCATGTCTCAGTTGCATATTAAATAATAAAATCAAACTAAAGGAGTTTCTAATTTTATATAACACTATTATTTAATTAATGAGTTATTCATAATAAAAGTTTATTACTAATTAATTAGGATTTTGAACTTATGGACCAATATTTCAATTTAATCGTGATTTCTGTATTTTAATCATACTTACTAGATTTACTGTATTACTTAATATAATGACTGTAGTATAATTAAATTAAAGTAGAGTTGAGCTTCGTTTAACTATAAGTTCTACCTACTATTGTTTTTTATCTAATTTCACTCTTGACGATGACATTTTTAGGGGAAGTCACTTTCGAAAGTCACTCAGACATTTCGATAGGGAAGTCACTCAGAAGTTTCGTTACGGAAGTCATACAGATTATCCGTTAGGAATGTCACTCAGATGTTTCGTTACGGATGTCACACAGACGTTCCGTTAAGAAAGTCGCGCAGTCTTTCAGATAGGGAAGTCACTCTGATTTATCGTTAAGGAAGTCACACAGTCGTCCCGTTAGGGAAGTCACTCAGACATTACATGTTTGATGATAATTAGCATCTGCTGATTTAGCGATATATTACCTTTCGATTCAAAATTAATAACTGTTAGTTTTAAGTAGGTACATCGATATTATTTAGCTTATAATATGTATATTTCAACGTTGCCAGTGCGGCTCCCTCCGGTGTAAGGTCGCCACTCCAGCACCCCAGGACACCCCAACGTCTATCGATTGATGATGATGATGATGATGTCGATGATGTATATTTTGTCATCTGTGTACTTTTATTATAATGAATTTTATTTAATCTATTGATGACATTTAAATTGTGTCTTGAACTAAGCCCTGCCCGCTTAATTTTGCACGTCAGTCTTTTTTTCAACTACATATTTCGTTGTCAGTTAAGTAATTTTATGCTTCGAAGTCATGACGACCGTGCTCGAAAAATAACAGTTCACGATCGTAATCACCTATAATTGGTTGATGCTCACCATCACTCATCAGCTATCATGCATTGTTGCAACAAGAATACCTAAAAATCGGCCTATCACAATAATTGAGATTGTAATAATATTTGATGCAGTTTATCCGCAACTGACCCACTGCTGTCATTGTAACATTATTGTCTTCCTGCAATTCGTAAACCTATCTTACTATTACTTATTAACTTGTAAGCATAATCCTATTACCTACTGAATTTCATCTGTACTAGCCAATGGTTAACCTGTACGCTATCTATCTTTTAGTTACGATAGTCTCTTTTATATAAATACCTAGTTTTATTGTGTATGAATTTTGTTTTAACTTATTTATTTTTTATTAAAGTTATAGAATGTACACTGTACAGGGCATTATTTTTGTTAAATTCAATGCCACAAAACCTGGTAACCTACATAATATTTGAGATAGTGGGTAGGTAAGAAAAATGTGCAGCTCAACTTGTAACATCGTGGTATTGCTGTTAGTGAAACCGGTAGTAGTGATCCGTAGGTAATTATTACACACTATATAGATTGCTCTTTTTTTTTAAGTTTACGTTTGTAATTTATGTGGAGAATTTTTCTTAAAATTTTCGTAAGATTGATTTTTAACGTAGGAACAATAAATTCGAGTCGTCATTGTTGTTGGTTAGTCAAATAAACAAAATATAAATTAAAAAAAAATAGTTGCTGAGTTTTTGTCGGCTATTCTCAGGTCTGGGCGCGTTTAGAACCGTCGTAGCTTTAGTTTCAAGTTTAAGTAATTAATGATCACCATTACATTATTGTTTTACAAATTCAACAATTAACGATCAAAAAGTGTACAATGTTACCCAATTTGAATAAATGTTTTGACTTTGAAATAGTGTATCTATGACTACTTATCTAAAAAGAATTCAGTACACACAGTTCCTAGCAAAAATTAAATTTCCAACATTAATCAGGCTCTATTTTCTGGTCTTCAAGGTGTTTAATTAATTTTATAAATTTTGTTACATTAAGATTAGTTGGCTAGACGTATTGTAGTTTTCTTAGTTTTATTGGGTTTCTCACACAGTTTTTAACTTGGATAAGTCACACAGACATTATATTGGAAAGTCATTAGAATAGAATAGAATAGAATGTTTTTTTTTATTCATGTAAACTTTTTAAAAGTGCTTATGAATAGTCAGGTAGTTTTAATTTACCAGTAGGTAAGCATGAATAGGTCACACAGTCACTAAAGTTGGGTAAGGATTAAATAATTCAAATGTCCTCGTATTTAAAGTCTCGTGGTGAACTGATTGCGGCCGATCCGAACAAATCAGACCAACAACTTGGAAACCAAGATTAATATTTATATGTATGAGCCTTTAGTTTTGAAACCGGAACAGAATCTACTTACTACATCACCTACGTTTATAAAGTAGCATACATACTTCAATGCAGATAAACTCTCCAGAGATGGAATAGCATAAGTTATTTTAGTTACGAATAAGAACATTAAATATTGTATTAATCAGCACACTGAGCCACCCTATGAGGCGGTAGTCATGGGACTCATGGACCTATGCGGTGGTCAGATTTTGTGATTCGATTTATTCCTCAGGATTTGCGGTGACTGGAGTACTTAGTAACGTGTACAAAGGTTATTTAATTTTATCGGCTGCCTAGTGATAATGATAATCAGACCTACATCGGAGAGATCACAAAAAGTATACACCTATTTTTTTGTAATTACACACACATGCACATTATTTTACACAAATTATTACATAAAGTGATTATATTATGTGAGTGCACCTAAAGCCTCTCCTCATGATGAAATCTTTAGATACTTATGGTATTTTTAACTCATTTTACAAAAAATAACTTCCGGGATCAATGTAGGTAGGCAAAGATTATATCTGCACTAATGTAATATTATGAGAGTAATTTGCATATTATGCTTAGAAAATTTGTTGGTTAGATGTAATACGACTCACCGAGTGTAGGTATGCTCGACTTGTTGCTATGGCGACACAGGAGTCGCTGCCCTTGCGTCCCGCACGGCGCGGCGTGGCTCGTAGCGGCCGGCACGGCGCGGGCGGCGCGGCGCGGCGTGGCTCGTTGCGCCCCGATCACCCGATGCCGGATTTGTTGACATCAGCAACCCCGTGGCTCGTGATTGATCCGTCATCGTCAGTAGATTACAGCAGCGCTTCTTGTTCACGCGTGGCAAAGACGTAGTTGAACTTTAATCCCCTTTTCTACATCTTGAAGCCCGCGCTGAAGTAGTAGATTCTTTCACAATTTTCCGATGACGATAAGTAGGTACTCTCAATAAAGTAAGTAGGGCGTCTGGTATTGGTATTGTAGACCGCAATTTTGCACGTAGATATTTCAACTTCAAGTCCTCTGATGTTATAATACACAGAAAAGTCCTCTGGTCGCATCTTGAAGATGAGTTTGCGTCGATATAGGCCCGCGGCGTAATTTTCTAAGCAGAGGCGTGGTGTTTTCAGAAGAGAAAAAAAAAATCTTTGACATTCTTCAATGTTCTGCTCTCTTCTCTTCTTAGTATCCCACTTCTGAAATGTTGCAGAAGTATAGGGATGGTCTTCAATAATAGTCAGTTTCCAATTTCACTTCACTGTATTTTTAAGCATAGCTTGCGCCTTCGACTTAATTCTCACAATTGACCGCCATTTTTATTAAACCTACGCTTTTTATACTAATTTGACAGGACAGCAAAACTGACATATTTTAAAGGTTGGTATTATTTAACTTCCAGTATTTTACAAATTGCAAAGTGATTGAACTAAATGATACTTCCTGTGACGTCACAAATCATTAACGTAACAATTAAATCAGCTAGATGTTAAACATGACACAAAATATGTTGATTCAAATAGTTAACAATTAAATATGACTCATAGTCCATTCCCGCCAGATATAAATAACAATCAATCCATTGTATAAGTCTGGATGCCTCATGATGATGGCAGCCATGGAGATGTGGTTTTTGACATGATAAAACTGGCGTCGATAACATCTGTACAATGACATGACTGTTCGGAGTCGGGGCGCCACATTCACATGGCGGAAGTTGGTGTCGCGAGTGCTCAGTGGGCCACTGTGACGTGAGGGACCACCCGCGACTCGCGAGCTACGAACTTTGCATGGGTGGCATCAACATAAACGACAGTAGTAGGTAATTACCGAGTGTGAAGAGATACGGCAAAGAGAAAGGTCCAGAATCCACCATCGATCGACGATGAAACGATGGTCACACCATCATCAAAAGAAACACATTAAACAGTTGATGGATGATGATGGATTAACTGTTTCATCAATCGTTATCCGTCAATCAGACAAAGGGTCGACGCCACGGATAGATGTGGTACCTAACACCTCTGGATATCCAGACGTGCGTCCTTGTTCTGTATTAGTTAATTTCGTCAATTATGAGTGATTAATAAATAATTGGTAGAGCAGATAATTTTGTACATAATTTTGCGATACAATTTAATGCCAACTCTAGTCATCGCAGTAGGTTATATATAGGCATAGTAGGTTATCCGTAATGTACATACCTACTTTACATTTGACGCTTTCCAGTGACGTGGAAGCCCCGACGTTTTGTCACACGAGTAGATATATAGACCAGAGGGGAAGCTTCATACTAGCGGCTGGCTGTAGGTTCACTCACTCTAGCGCAGCTCACGCACACCACGACGTGTCACGGACGCTCCGTTTGCCGCCAAGCTGGGCGCACGGAGCGTCCGTGGCACGTCGTGGTGTGCGTGAGCTAGTGTGAAGCTTCCCCTCTGGTCTATAATATCTACTCGTGTGGTTTTGTTACAAGTTCCCAACTGCCGCGAACTGTGATTCGTCGGTACCGACATAAAATCAATCGCAGCAGCAAACATGGCAAAACTTTAAAATAAGAATTGCAGCAGCAAAACTTGTCGTGTAAATACACCTTCTAAATGATTAGAATCGGCGTCGCTTTGAAGTCGGCAGTATACACACGCACTTTGTCCTCGCTCCAGACGACAGACGACAGACGACAGACGACAGCAATTAGGGAAGTCATACATGTTTCGTGTCCTGTGAATTTAATGTCGATTATGCGCTACGCTGGAGACGCGTACTCGTAATTACGATGTTTAATTATGCTGAGTTTTACATTTCCCTCGCTAGATTCGTTTACCGTTGTGGGAGACCTATGTACCTACGCTTTACCTTGACTCGTGGATTGTCCTCACGATCCTGCACTTTCACACTTAACTCATTGAATGTGCCTACCTAGTTTAGGTGTACTATGTAATATTATTGTTTTCGCGTCGGGAGGTGGTTTCTACAAATTATATGCAAATTTTGCCTCAACATTTCGCTTGTGTTTAAAGTTTACACAACTTATTTAATACTAACTTAGGGCCGCGATCACGAACACAAATTTCAAACCCCTATTTTAACCCTTAGGGGTTAAGTTTTCAAAAATCCTTTCTTAGCGGATGTCTACGTCACAATAACTATCTGCATGCCAAATAGCCCGATCCGTCCAGTAATTTGAAATGTACCTACGCTTATAAATCAGTCAGTCAGTCAGCCTCTCTACACACGAACAATTGACTCGGCCGCAAGTTGCCCAAACGTTCCCTTCGAAAGGTCGCCAGCGTTGTGTTGCAGTAAAGTCTAGTATTGCAACAAAATCAACTTTGATATTAACATCCTGAAAATGAATGATGAAAATGAAGTGCACTTATTAATACAATTAATGAACGCTAACAGTTCGAGTCGCGGTTAATTTGCCTCACGTCGCAGTCGCACACGACGGGCGGCCGGCGACTAGCGAGTGTTCAGCTGCGCCTCACGTCGCAGTCGCACACAGTGTTTCCATATGTAAATTGAGAATTACCGTGTTCAAGGGTTAAAATTACGGTGTTTCTAGATTAAATTACGGTGGATTAGCTAAAAGAATACCGTGTAAATTACCGTGTCATTTAAAAAGAAAAAACGTCACGAATTAGCTTTTTAATCAGCTATTAATATTATTCTGAATCTGACTCTCCTAGCATAGCAATATCTTTTTCATATACGGATTTATTCATATTAATATTTTGTTAAATCTCATTAGTTTTACATTTTACTCCTTCCTAATTGCTTGAATAAGGACGAAATACTACTATTACGCAGTATATTATGAATTTTTAACGTGATTTTGTATTACGGTGACACGGTCAAGGTAATGGCCATATTACCTTGACGGTAGATTAGGGCTGAATTACGGTGCATCTACGGTAATTACCGTGTACATGGAAACACTGGTCGCACACGACGGGCGGCCGGCGACTAGCGAGTGTTCAGCTGCGCCTCACGTCGCAGTCGCACACAACACTACCTACCCGTAGTATAAGATTTTACGTCACACCAAACGTTGCTAGAATTCGAGAGTCGAAATACTTCTGCTTTATAGTAAACTGGATCTTAAGTGCCTTGTTTTAAAACTCATGTCTACACATCTACAGTCAGCGCTCCAAACGGAAACCTTGCGAAATTAAAATCAGTGGCATTGAATTCTTGACTTCAATTCAAGGCTCTTTAGGTCCATTTCACTTTGATGTTATTGTGTTTCGATTCTCAAATTCTAGCAACGTTTGGTGAGACGTAAAATCTTATACTACGGGCACAGGCGGCCGGCGACTAGTGAGTATTCAGCTGCGCCTCACGTCGCGTTCCAATCTGTGGTTTATCCAAATTTTATGTTATTGTTTAATCAAAAGTAAAATTGATTGCAAGTTTAGTTCGTGGCAGTTCCGGAATCCGGACCCGCCGCTAGCGACCACACGCCAGCCGTTACCGTGTAACGAAGCGTTACATGAATTATTACTTATATTATTATTTTATCCTATCTATTATTATAAATCTTATTTTTAAACGTAATTAAGTATATTTTTTTAATTAATTTGCATTCTTATTAAAAGTAGTTGTTGCGAAATGGCAATACCCATTTCCAAACGCTAGCTGTCAAAAGAAGCCTTTGAAAGAGGCCTTTGAATTATTATCCCAAGAAAACTTCTATTACAATGTGATTAATGAAAAGAGGGTAGTTTTTATTTTATAGCCTCCAATGGATCCTCTCAGCTCCCGGTGGACACGCGGCCTAACGACACCGAGTCTATCGCCCGGTCACGAAGTATATTAGTGGATTATAGCCGGGACAAAATGCTGACACACCAAGTCTCTCTACTCTGTGTGGCGGAGGCAGTGAACTACCCACGCTCTGTGTGGCGGAGGCAGTGAACTACCCACGCTCTGTGTGGCGGAGGCAGTGAACTACCCACGCTCTGTGTGGCGGAGGCAGTGAACTACCCACGCTCTGTGTGGCGGAGGCAGTGAACTACCCACGCTCTGTGTGGCGGAGGCAGTGAACTACCCACGCTCTGTGTGGCGGAGGCAGTGAACTACCCACGCTCTGTGTGGCGGAGGCAGTGAACTACCCACGTGTAGTCGTGTACACGTGTAGAGCTGCGAGTTACTGCACATTTTATTTTATACTAGCTTATGTCCGCGACTTCGTCCTTGTCGACTACACAAACGAACCCCTATTTTATCCCCTTAGGGGTTGAATTCCAAAAATCCTTTCAGGCTGCCTGTCCACTGGTGCGGAGCGGAGCGGAGATGTGTTGAGCAGACCAATCAGATTGTCGGTAAATAACGTGACATTTTTATTCCGTCATCTGATGAAACTCTGATTGGTCAACTATACACATCTCCGCTCCGCTCCGCTTCAGTGGACAGGCACCCTTAGCGGATGTACCTACACATTGCGAGTTTGAAAATACTCTAAAACTGCAAAACGAGGCAAATGGTTATAGGTATTGGATTGTGTTTAGGTAGTATGTATAACAATAACGTTGAGTTTTTGCCAGCGTTCTGGTTACACCCTGTATAACGTACTATACAGAGACAATACGACCACGACGCAGTAAAATGGTGTGAAAAGAGTAGACCATAGAGCTAGTACATGTGTAGACATGTTAACCTCTATTGAAACACGTGTAGCGAGCCACAAGCGCTGTGTCGCGAATCCGCGATTATTGAAATGTTCTTTCGACGCTGTGATAAGGGTAACTTCTCACGGTACGTGACAACGCGAGCTGCGCTAAGTGCGATTTGTATGCGACCACAGAATGCGGCTGAACGTGCGGTGACGTGTTCATTTCAGGATCTTCTGCAAGTACAAACCATTTGCAAGTCATCTGTGCGCGCTCCAGACATTACACTATTTTGATAGATTTCAGGATAAGTGAGAGCGTCTTAATTCCAAGTAAAACTGTGAACAATATTTTACCCACTAACTTATATTTTACCAAACATTTTACGATAAATTGGCGGCTCCCATAATCTAAATGATTATAATATAATTGAAAATATTAAAAAAAACCGGCCAAGTGAAGGAAGAAATTGATCGTAGGGACGTGTACCGTGAGATGTCACCCTAGCCGCTAGCGTCCCGCCCTGCCCTCTCGTACTCTTTGTAACTACATTTCAATAAAGTACACTCCCCTTGACACGCGACTCTACACGCTATAGCAATCGCCGTAAGGTTCATATTTCACACTCAGGCGGAGATCAAATTAAATCTTGTAACGATAAATCTTTTTAACTCTTTCAAAACGAACAATTTTAATGTGTTTTCGTAGTTTGGAGGAAGTTTGAAGCGTTTGACGACGTCGCGCGTCGTGGAAACGTGTACACGGAATTTTTTATAATTTTTTTTAGTGTTTACCTACACTTCAAGGAGATTACTAAATAATTTTAAATACATATCAAAAATTGCGTGACCGGCAGGAATCGAACCTGCATCTTCCGGGTTCGCGCCCGATGCCTTGACCATTCGGCCACGGTCTCGCTTACTGCCAGTGACGAAATTGGTGATATGTATGTTAACTCAGTACTGAAGCGACTGTTTAATGCCATCTAGTAGCGACACTTTGCAGTTATCGAAACCACTTTCAAAGGCCCATAATATAACAAATAAAGGACCATAATATTAAAGTTGGAATAAAAAACCAAGAAATAAAATTACGTAATAAAAGAGATTTAAACCTCAACTGCTGATAAATAGTACGTAACTGGTAACTGAAAAGTAAAAAAACTAGCTTTGTATTCGATATGAAAAAAAACAAAAGGATAAAAACCGACTTCAATACCTAACCGTGTTTGTACCTACACTAAAAACTAAAAAATAATTTAATATAATATTAGGTATTTATTACGAAAAGTACTAAAATGTAGAGCCTTAGTTTCATCTTATGTTAAATTATACCCGAACCACTCTCACGAGCGCGGCGCGGGCGGTTAGTCTGTCTAGGTATTTAGTATCGCAGATGATACTTGAGAATAATGTCCAAAGGTATAATAATATTATCCAATAATTTTAAAATAACAACGTAGCCAAGTGAGTACAGATGAAGTAGCTACTAGCTACAGATAGATCGATGATTGACATTTCTTGTTCCATAAAGGAATTTACACTTAAATATGAAATGAGCTTAAACAGGCTTGTTATAAAAAGTAGGTACTTATCAAACATTGCATCTTTGAGCGCACACTACATACATTGTTATTAAAATAGGTTAACTAAGTAAGCGTAACTTAAATACAATTCTAATTTCAGCCACAAGACTATGTACCTACCTAATACATTTTCAAAATAATTGTCTTTTGTTACGAAATAGGATATAGGTAAATCCGGTGACTAATATTTAAGTGAATAATTTGGCAAGCTGCATGAACAGCGCGAGGAACAGCGCCATGAGCGGCTGGCGCAGCGCGGCCGCGCCGCACGCGTGCGGGCCCGCGCCGAAGCAGCCCGCGTACGCCATGCGGTGCGGCAGCTGGCTCTGCTCGTACAGGCCCGAGAACGCGTCGTGGTGGCGCCCCCACGCGAACACCGCCACGTCGTCCGCGCCGTGCGTCTCCGAGCCCAGCGGCACCTCCACGTGACTTCGCCATTCCACCCCACCTGCCGATAATATACTCCAAGGCTTTTGATACAATCTCACATCATATCCTGATTTCTAAACTGGAAGTGATCGGTATAGTTGGTGACCTCCTAAGATGGCTCATTTCCTATCTGCGCGAGTGTGCTCAGGCAATGTCAGTCAGGGTTACACTTCTACTTTTGTTTCGATAACGTCTGGCGTGGCGCAGGGCTCGCACCTCGGACCGTTACTTATTAATATATTCATTAATGATGTCGTAAAATGTTTAAACACTCTTATCTGCTTATCTATACAGACGAAACAAAGATTTTTAATGTAATAGAAAAAGACTATCAATATTTGCAGCACTTCGTCCGTCGTCGTCATCATGTGTGATCAAGTTCAAAAATACGTCTGAGATGAAATTTGAAAATAAGCTTTTTTTCATTAAAATTGTGTAACAAAATTCCTGTTCGACACGTTTGAGTAGATTCGTTTATGAAATACAAAATAAAAAGTGTTGAAAATATGATCCGAAGTGATCAGATATCAATCATAAATATCAATCATAAATTAATATTAAAATGTGTAATGGGTCAATTTTCTGTTCGAATAGACGAAAAATATGTGTGATACATACGGAAGTCCTCCTCCTGCGTGACGTCGACGCGTCTGCCGTCCACCTCGCGGCGGTGGCCGGGCCCGTTGATGTAGGACAGCGTCATGTAGGGCACGCCGTCAGCGTCGCGGTTGTTGGACGGGCCCAGCACGTCGGCGCCGCGCGGGCTGTAGCCGTTGAAGGCCATGACGTGCGCGTGGTCGGCCGTCACCACCACCAGCGAGTCGTCCTCCGCCAGCAGCCGCGTGGCGCGCTCCACCGCGCGGCTCAGCTCGATGGTCTCGTCCAGCGCCAGCTCGGCCAGGTTGTCGTGGTGCGCGTGGTCGATGCGCCCGCCCTCCACGAACAGGAAGAAGCCTCTCTCGTTCCTGCTCAGCATGCGGATGGCGACGTCGGTGAGCTCGGCCAGCGTGGGCTCGCTGGCGGCGTCGCTCTGCAGGTTGTAGCGCAGGTGGCCGCCCTCGAACAGGCCGAGCAGGTAGTCGGGCAGTGAGGCGTTGGCCTGCAGCAGCTGGTCGCGGTGCCACGCGTACGCGCAGCTCGCGTTGCGCGCGCGCTTGCTGCTGCGCCACTCGGCGATGAGGTCGCGGCCGTCCTCCCTCCGGCCCGGCGTGCCCTCCTGGTCCACGGCGCTCGTGGGCAGGAACTCGCGCCGACCTCCGCCCAGTATCACCTGGGAACATCAGTTTAATACAGAACTAGATGACCCGCTCCGGTTTCGCTCGAGTGGGATTTTCGAAAATCGATGAGGGGATGGAATTTCTTAAAAATATGTCCTCCATTTTCAACCGAAAGCCCGAATACCAATTTTCATAGTTGTAACTTTCATAAAGCGTTTGACCTTGCTGATCAAGGTCATGGCTGAGGAGTGGCATCTGAGGTATATGGTATCTGAGGAGTGGCATCTGAGGTATATGGTATCTGAGGAGTGGCATCTGAGGTATATGGTATCTGAGGAGTGGCATCTGAAGTATATGGTATCTGAGGAGTGGGCAGTGGCATTGGATTGGATAAGAAGCTATTTACATAACAGGAAGCAGTACGTTGAAGTGACTAAAATGGATGAAAAATGCGAAACAAAAAATATAAATCTGATTTTCAATATAACAAATCCGGGGTACTACAAGGCCTCTGGGCCGTTTATTGATTTTTCTCTATAATATAAACGACCTGCCTAATATTAATATCTCTATAATATAACTGTACATGTACGTGACACGTACATGTACATTTGTACGTGACACGTACATGCACATTTGTACGTGACACGTACATGTACATTTGCAGATGACATACTATCCTAATAATAACTTAGGGAACACCAGATTGTAGAAGCCGTTCTGTTGAAGAACTGCGCAGTAAAACCAGTAATAAGAGTTTAACAGTTCAAGAATCTGTGTGAGCTGGGTGGGTGGTGATAGTTGAAGTCGTGCGTCGACAGACCGTCCGTCAGCAGAGTTACACTCCCCAAAGTTCACCTTGAACTCGTTCCCGGGGTACTCGTGCACGAGCTGGTGCGCGATGTCGGCGCACGCGGCGTGGTCGTGCCCCGCGGCGCGCACGTCCGCGTCGCTCTCCCAGTTGCGGTCGGCGGCGCGCGCGTACGCGCCCGCCGGCGACGCGTGCGTCACGCGCGTCGTCGTCACGATGCCTGCAACAGACGGGGGGTCAGGGGGGCCCGCGCGGCGCCGCGGGGCGGGGGACGCGGGCCTCACCGGCGTCGCGGCCGTCCGCCAGCGCCCAGGCGGCCACGGACGCCAGGCGCACGTGGGGCGCGAGGGACGCGTTGCACGCGCCGCGCGGCACGGCGGCCGTCAGCCCCAGCGTGCCGCCGTTGGCCTTCGCGCCGCACAGGTACGCCGTCGCCGAGCACGCCGAGTCCGCCGTCTGCGCGTTCACGCAGTACGTCTGCCGACAAACGACACGCCTGAGTTACACCGGGGCGATCTTCCCGAACTCGGCGATACAACCGATGGGCACCTTGGCGAGGCCGACGGTGGGGAAGGCCTCGAAGGAGAGCTGCGCCTCCTCGCCGGGGCGGTGCGCGCGCTGGCCGAGCAGCGCGCGCGCGGCCGCCAGCGTGGGCACGGACATGCCGTCGCCCATGAACATGACCACGTTGCGCGCCCGCCGCCGCTCGGCGTTGCGCCGCGCGTGCAGCGCCCTGAGCTCGGTGTGCGCCTCGTAGTACCAGTAGGTCGCCAGCGCCTCGTCCGGCGAGGCGGCGCGCGCGCCGGCCTCGTCTGTCGGCTCGGGATGGTAGCGGTCGCGGCCCGCGTCGGCCCCGCACAGCAGCGCCAGCAGCGCGACGGACACTCTCCACGACGTCATGGCTCGGAGGCAGCTCGCGTCTGTCACCGCCGCGCTTCCGTACTTATTATATTTCCGCAATTATTATAATCGCTTTATCAGATCATAAAATCGCCCGACGCGGTATCTTTAGACCTTTGCTTTATAGCTTTCCTATCTTACGATACTATCTTGATAATTATTAGATTTGCGTGCAATTTTAAACATAAAACACTAGCGACCCGCCTCGGCTTCGCACTTTTATTTTATCCACACGCCTTCCTGTAATAACAACGGGGAGTGCCTCGCAAATTGCCATCTAACACAAAAGTGATCCCGTGGCGGTAGCGGAGTTTCTGAGATCCTTGAAGGTTCTGTTCACGGCCTCTATGTGCTCTATGTGCTCTATGTGCTCTATGTGCTCTATGGGCTCGTGGGGCATTCATCCCATGTAATTAATGAGACGTCTTGTAGTAATTTACCAAGAGGCCCATTTTTGCGAATAGAACAATATGTCGATCGTTGTCATAGAACTGATACCGAAAGCGGAAGTTTTCAAAATAGAATGAGCAGTTCCGTCGCCGAGAGTAGCAGCCACAGGCACACGGCACACGGCACACGGCATGCGGCACACGGCACATGGCACATGGCACACAGCATTACACGGCACACCGACGAAGCGGCTGCTATCGCTATCTTCGCTGAATTGTCTTGTCTTACCAAGTATTGTTGCGCGAAACGTCCTGTCACTCCTGGCGCTAACCCAAAAGTACGGATTTTCATACGATTTCTACTGATAGAAAGACGTAGATATCTTGATGACAGCCGTTGGGAAAACCCTAAATTGTAGCGGACGAAGTGTCAGGTATCAGCTAGTAGATACAAAGTAGGCAGTATAATAAACTGTATTTAGAATGTAAGCGTATTAAACGATGTCCCAGAGTATCGACGACACGGAAGCGCGGTACAGCCTGATGAAGAGTTACAGTTCCGCCACCAACTGTGTATTGTAGAGACTAGAGACTAGAGAGACACTCACTGTGATTTGTTGCCGCACCTTCACTGTGATCTATTGAATTGTATTTCATTTCGACGAACGGAACTTCGCTCCGATTATTATTGCAATTCATAATTTGAGTGAAATTAAATGAACTGCTTCACTGCTACACTACAGTCATGCAGTAGTCCGATCTGAACACGAGGCGTATGACTTGCGCATGCAACAAAACATTTCAGCCGGGCTCGAGTGTACGGGAGCCTCGAATACTAATGACGTCGTCGTTCCTGTTCGTTCGCCTGCCTGTCGATTACCTCGTGGAAAACCTTATCGGTATCTATATTATCTTGAACAGCGATTTAGCGAGAAAGGAAAATAAAGCACAAGAACTCAAGAGAAGATACTTTATTAACGAGCGAATGTCAGTGGAAGAAATGAGACGTAGCATTTCCGCATCTCGAATTGGGAATCTTCTACATAAGACCACAGCACACACCGCTGCGCCAGAGAGGTCGTCAAAACGAGGCAACTATAATTAATGTAGGTATCCCATGTATTTCTCCTATAAATATTATAGATGAGAAAAACCAACGTTAGTTTTTTATACACATGTACACACTCATACACAATACACACTGATACACATATTATGTACACACACGCAGTCATACACACACACACGTATTTTTAAGTTTCATATTCATATCGTATCACTAAATTTAGTTTTGTATAAGTGTTTATTTGTTAATGATGGAGGAGGGAGAGCGGAGACCCTGAGATACAGGTTTTGCAAACTTACTTCAGGGTCCCTGGCACAATTTTAAAAATACCTTTTAAAACAAATAAATAATTTCATGTCAATCATTTCATTTCATAAATCATTTCATTTCATAAATCATTTCATTTCATAAATCATTTCATTTCATAAATCATTTCATT
Organism: Maniola hyperantus; assembly: GCF_902806685.2. Classification (NCBI taxonomy): domain Eukaryota; kingdom Metazoa; phylum Arthropoda; class Insecta; order Lepidoptera; family Nymphalidae; genus Maniola; species Maniola hyperantus. The sequence goes on from NC_048554.1 coordinate 13,659,398, forward strand.
TCATTTCATTTCAGTTTTAATATACGCAAAACCTGAAATTAGTTTGTTCAGAATCAGTAAGAAAAATCGATTGCAATTATTTTTACTGCGAGTTATATTTTGACCAAAAATACTATAAAATCCTGCAAGTTTGAACACCTAGTTGAATGACCGCATGCACCAACTGATTGGAGCCGCGCGAGCGAGAGCGCGCACGATCGACGCCAGCCGTCTCGTTCGCTCACAGCCGCTCGCTTGGGGTGACCATGTTTTTGTGGGACAACGACTCGACACAACAAGCTTATAACTCCATAAGTTTAAATCTTGTATATTTATTATTTATCTAAAAATATTTGCAGCAGAAAATGCTTGCTAAACATCTAGTGGTCTTAATTACATAGTTATATAAGTTATATAAGTCACAAATTGGTTTGTTTGAATATTCACCCAATGAGCAGTTCGATCATGGTTCAAAACAAAAGAAGAAGTTCTGTAGCGCTTCTCCAAGTATGAAGATAACACACAGTCAAGTGACGTCAGCGGGTCTGGTGTGGTGGCGCTTTGGCGTTTATTGCGACCGCACGCTGCGAGCACCTGCGAGAGCGGCTGCGGCTTGTTAGAGGATTACGTGACCAACTGCATTTTGTAGAGCCTTCGTTTTTGGCGAGAAATTGATAACGAACACGGCGAGGCTACCTAGAATAACTTATATAGTAACACCACTTCACCACTTCTTCTTGCCAAAGGAGCTCCGGTAGGCTGTTTAGGCATGGCTCTCTTAACGATACAATTAAAAGAGCTCTTGCCACCATAAATATTCCTGCGCTCATTGAGCCGGCAGGGATTAGTCGGGATGATGGCAAGAGACCTGATGGATTGACGCTGGTTCCCTGGGAACGGGGACGGGCGCTAATGTGGGACGCAACTTGCGTTGACACATTGGCCCCGTGTCATATCAGGAAGACAGCATCAAGACCGGGAGCCGCAGCAGAAACAGCTGAAAACGGCAAGCGGCGCAAGTATGCCTCTCTTATAGAGAGTTACATTTTTGTGCCGTTTGCCGTGGAGACCCTGGGGCCATGGAGTCTTAGTGCTAAAAATTTTTTACGAGACATTTCACCGCGATTAATAGCCTCAACTGGTGACAGAAGGGCTGGCTCATTTTTTGCGCAGCGGATCAGCCTAGCTGTCCAGCGCGGAAATGCAGCCAGTATTCTTGGCACCATTCCACGCGGTCATGATTTATATAGTAATTAGATAAGGCTAGCTTTAAGTTTTATTGTATTAAAAAAAAAAAAAAAAAAAAAAAAAAAAAAAAAAAAAAAAAAAAAAAAAAAAAAAACTTCACGTGTGGTTTTTGCAATAAAGAATTATGAAATGACGTAAGTTGTATGCAGAAAACATGCAAATTTATACAGGATTCGAATTAGCTATTCAATACAAAATAAAGTTTTTTCTTTCTTCGTGCAGTAAAGTGACAGTGGAGTCTAAGTAATAGGGTCCCGTTGTACCCTGTGGCCTGTGGGTACGGAGCTCTAAAAACAAAATGCACGTGGATGTAGTCTCGGTTACCTTTAGTATAATTGGGGCAAATTTTTTAATAGCCGAGAAAATCTATGTTATCCCTACTTCTACTCTTAGTTTTCCATAAATAACCTATTAGCTGATTAAATCGCAAGTAGGTATTACTTAGAGCTTTGTACCCCGAGGGTTCAACGATAACTCCGCCTAAAGTGTTAGTGGAGGAAAAACAGGGGGAATAGTAATTGCATTAAATCTAAATAATATTGCACTACAGTGGGCTTAGTACGAGATTGCAACGTTAATAGATTTCGCATGTCGACACACTAATGTCAGGGTACATTGACCTCCTTGTAACGCATGCGGATTGCGGGTATTACAGCGATGGTAATAAATAAAAATAGTAAAAAACGGTGTATAAAATAGAATTATAATAAAATCGTGACAGCCTAGTGGTTATCACTTACTTCAACTGTGAACGAAAACATCGTGAGGAAACCTGCATTACTGAGAGTTTTCCGTACTGTCTTCGAAAGTATGTAAGTCTGCTAATGAGATCTTGACCAGCGTGGCGGACTATGGCCTAAGCCCTTTTCACTCTGCGAGGGGACCCATACTGGGTTAGCGATGGGTTGATCATTATGACGACTAGTAGGTATGTCAATGAAATGTACACTAAACAATTGTGTATCATGTAGGACCATCATAGCGTTCATCGTGCTCGGAAAATATCCTCAAAGTATAGAGTTTCGATACTCGAATTCAATCAACGTTGTAAAGATTTGCAATCTTGTGCTAAGGATGCTGCACTAGTGCGATAGCGGGCGGGCGGGCGGGAGGGCGGGCGGGCGGCGGCGTGCGAATCTGTGATTATTGAAATGTACTCGTCGCCGCCGATTGTCGCTCCCGAATATTCTTTTGTAAGTACATTTCAATGCAGACTACCCGGCGATGCAATCTCAGCTCTACATCCTACACGTTAAGGTTAATTATTCCTTGCTTGCTAAAGAGCAGGAGTTAAAAAATTTGAATTTTTATTGAAACGACTTTACGAGGAGAGATGACAATGCGTTTTAAGGTTGAAAAAGACATATTACTTAATGCAAAGTCGAATAGAGAACGATTCTAATCATAATTTCACCTTTATGAGTTGTTTATGGTAAATTTTGCTAAAACTAACAATACCTATAATTTTGTTTAAGAAAACTGTTTGTAAAAATATTAAGATATTTTTTATTTGTTATAAAAATATTTTTTAAATATTCAATTATTATTATTATTTATTTATTGATCAAACATAGGTACACTTAAACATACTTACTTACGAGAACTAATACATAAAATACATAATAACAAAACCAATTTGTTAAGTAGGTAGGTATACAGAAAAATCGACTGTCCCTAAGCTAGGTATACACCTGTGTTTTAGGCGACAGCACTCTCCTTAAAGTTGATGGCTCATTACATGGCATCAATTACGTCACGGTTGATTAGAAAGATCTTTTTGTACAGAAAATGATCATTTCAAAAAGGACCAAAACACAACACAACAATGGAAGGAATGTTTATTTGACTGATTGAGTTTAGAAAGAATTTTCAAGGTTTCAAAAGAAAGTCTAATATTCGAGAAAAATAGAAAATTATTATCGTAGATAAAGTTTGAACGATAATGAACGAATGGTAGTGAACGATAATGTTAAATTGCTTGAAAAAAATAAAACAAAAAATATTATTTTCAAAATAATAGTAAATTTTTGGTGCCACTTAGATCTTAATTTCTGTACAACCGAAAATACTTTATCTCTGTTAGTTAAATAAGATTTATTTTACGTTGTGTGGCTGTACAATGTAGATGTACAAGCAATTAGTATAATATTCGTTGAATCGAAAAGCAATAGTTGCGAGCGTTGCCTCGTCATGTGACATGAACAGATGTTGCAATGAAAGCCTTTCATTGTTTCTTTGTTTGGATCAATATCTTGATACTTGAGGAGACTACATTAAGCTATAAACAAAAGCAATAAATATTATCCTCCCTTAGCGGACTAAAATAGATTGACACTAGCATGTCGGTGACGCGACCTTGACGCTTGATGACACTAGCATGTCGGTGACGCGACCTTGACGCTTGATGACACTAGCATGTCGGTGACGCGACCTTGACGCTTGATGACACTAGCATGTCGGTGACGCGACCTTGACGCTTGATGACACTAGCATGTCGGTGACGCGACCTTGACGCTTGATGACACTAGCATGTCGGTGACGCGACCTTGACGCTTGATGACACTAGCATGTCGGTGACGCGACCTTGACGCTTGATGACACTAGCATGTCGGTGACGCGACCTTGACGCTTGATGACACTAGCATGTCGGTGACGCGACCTTGACGCTTGATGACACTAGCATGTCGGTGACGCGACCTTGACGCTTGATGACACTAGCATGTCGGTGACGCGACCTTGACGCTTGATGACACTAGCATGTCGGTGACGCGACCTTGACGCTTGATGACACTAGCATGTCGGTGACGCGACCTTGACGCTTGATGACACTAGCATGTCGGTGACGCGACCTTGACGCTTGATGACACTAGCATGTCGGTGACGCGACCTTGACGCTTGATGACACTAGCATGTCGGTGACGCGACCTTGACGCTTGATGACACTAGCATGTCGGTGACGCGACCTTGACGCTTGATGACACTAGCATGTCGGTGACGCGACCTTGACGCTTGATGACACTAGCATGTCGGTGACGCGACCTTGACGCTTGATGACACTAGCATGTCGGTGACGCGACCTTGACGCTTGATGACACTAGCATGTCGGTGACGCGACCTTGACGCTTGATGACACTAGCATGTCGGTGACGCGACCTTGACGCTTGATGACACTAGCATGTCGGTGACGCGACCTTGACGCTTGATGACACTAGCATGTCGGTGACGCGACCTTGACGCTTGATGACACTAGCATGTCGGTGACGCGACCTTGACGCTTGATGACACTAGCATGTCGGTGACGCGACCTTGACGCTTGATGACACTAGCATGTCGGTGACGCGACCTTGACGCTTGATGACACTAGCATGTCGGTGACGCGACCTTGACGCTTGATGACACTAGCATGTCGGTGACGCGACCTTGACGCTTGATGACACTAGCATGTCGGTGACGCGACCTTGACGCTTGATGACACTAGCATGTCGGTGACGCGACCTTGACGCTTGATGACACTAGCATGTCGGTGACGCGACCTTGACGCTTGATGACACTAGCATGTCGGTGACGCGACCTTGACGCTTGATGACACTAGCATGTCGGTGACGCGACCTTGACGCTTGATGACACTAGCATGTCGGTGACGCGACCTTGACGCTTGATGACACTAGCATGTCGGTGACGCGACCTTGACGCTTGATGACACTAGCATGTCGGTGACGCGACCTTGACGCTTGATGACACTAGCATGTCGGTGACGCGACCTTGACGCTTGATGACACTAGCATGTCGGTGACGCGACCTTGACGCTTGATGACACTAGCATGTCGGTGACGCGACCTTGACGCTTGATGACACTAGCATGTCGGTGACGCGACCTTGACGCTTGATGACACTAGCATGTCGGTGACGCGACCTTGACGCTTGATGACACTAGCATGTCGGTGACGCGACCTTGACGCTTGATGACACTAGCATGTCGGTGACGCGACCTTGACGCTTGATGACACTAGCATGTCGGTGACGCGACCTTGACGCTTGATGACACTAGCATGTCGGTGACGCGACCTTGACGCTTGATGACACTAGCATGTCGGTGACGCGACCTTGACGCGACCTTGACGCTTGATGACACTAGCATGTCGGTGACGCGACCTTGACGCTTGATGACACTAGCATGTCGGTGACGCGACCTTGACGCTTGATGACACTAGCATGTCGGTGACGCGACCTTGACGCTTGATGACACTAGCATGTCGGTGACGCGACCTTGACGCTTGATGACACTAGCATGTCGGTGACGCGACCTTGACGCTTGATGACACTAGCATGTCGGTGACGCGACCTTGACGCTTGATGACACTAGCATGTCGGTGACGCGACCTTGACGCTTGATGACACTAGCATGTCGGTGACGCGACCTTGACGCTTGATGACACTAGCATGTCGGTGACGCGACCTTGACGCTTGATGACACTAGCATGTCGGTGACGCGACCTTGACGCTTGATGACACTAGCATGTCGGTGACGCGACCTTGACGCTTGATGACACTAGCATGTCGGTGACGCGACCTTGACGCTTGATGACACTAGCATGTCGGTGACGCGACCTTGACGCTTGATGACACTAGCATGTCGGTGACGCGACCTTGACGCTTGATGACACTAGCATGTCGGTGACGCGACCTTGACGCTTGATCCATCTCAAAATCGTCCAACGACTCCAACTCGGCGTTCGAAACAAATTAAAAATATTTTGACAGTTTAGTTTGTACGTGACATTGGCGAAGTGCATTGTGCTCGGTGTATGGCATGGTGGCATGGTGGCATGGTGGCATGGTGGCATGGTGGCATGGTGGCATGGTGGCATGGTGGCATGGTGGCATGGTGGCATGGTGGCATGGTGGCATGGTGGCATGGTGGCATGGTGGCATGGTGGCATGGTGGCATGGTGGCATGGTGGCATGGTGGCATGGTGGCATGGTGGCATGGTGGCATGGTGGCATGGTGGCATGGTGGCATGGTGGCATGGTGGCATGGTGGCATGGTGGCATTGTGGCATGGTGGCATGGTGGCATTACTGAAAGCCACAAAGCGAAATGAGAAGAAGTAACAATTTAGTTTCTACTCCGTATTATCCATGTGTCGTCCTTTACTCTATGGTGTTACATTACTGCCAAAGAAACTAAAACAACGACTCACTAGCGCAATAATGCTAAAGCCACGAATTCCTGATGTTCATTCAGGAAGCTGTAAACTACCCTCAAGTTAAGATCAGAAAAAATCTATCGCGAGAATAAAGTACAAACTAAGTGATTCGACATTGTTTAGCGACATTAACTTTGTTATTGAGTTTCAGAGCTCGAGCAAAGTTCCGTTTACACTATTGATAGTTCCGTTGACACTATTGATAGTTCCGTTTACACTACTTGATAGCTACGCGGTAAAACGCTCCTAGTTCAAGTTTTTAGGAAATATGTTGTATTTTTAGGGTTCCGTACCTACCTCAAAAGGCCACTTGCGTGGCGGGCCACGCGCAGTGTAGGGTTCCGTAGTCACAATATTATTATGGCTGACCTAGGATAGTGCTTTTATTTTATTTATGAATATTAAGGATATTTTGAACTCCATGGTTTTTCACGGTTCACTTGTACAAACGGGCCCACAAAGGACGATGGTAACTGAAGAAAGAGTCATAAAATCCAGCTTCACAGGGGAACTTGGAAACTTATTACTTATTAGGATTACGATCAATCACAAATACGATAGATACAATAAAACTATAATAATATACATTACTTAATATGCCACTCATAATATCTACGTTCAATAATTAACCTCGAAAAACAGACATAAGTAACTCCTTAACCTGTGAACCCTACTCTAATAAAAATTAGCACTTTAAAACATCATATTTTACAAACAGATCTAGAAATCGAAAATTGATGTTCCCACACCCACAGTATTTTTAAAAGATCTATTCAACGATACCCCACACTATGGGGTAGACGAGAAAAAAAACATCCCCACTTTACATCCCACTTTACATGTAGAGGAGCTACCTATCCTAAAAAAAATATTTATCACAATTTTATTTTACCACTTTGTCGGCGTGATTAATATTTATACCCATGGCAAATTACAGATCTCTAGCACTAATAAGTAGTCTCTGAGATTAACCGCAAAACCGCAAAAGACTGTAGTAACATTATTTTTTTTCGAAATTTTGCACTATACAGATAGATATACAGACAGTGGATAACGTGAAAGGTGCAAGTCCGGACTGCGTCCCGCTCACACTATCGTCTCACGTTTCTACTTTCGTGACGCTAACTCATTACCTTATAGTTCGGTCAGCGGGCTCATGGACATGTGTCCTAAGCGACGAGTCAACATTTACTTTGTTGGAGTACAACTCGGCGGAAAGAATTACTAACTTGGGAAGTGTTCCTCGCTGCTTCCAGATAAGGCGGCGGATCCTGCTCACGCTTGTCTCTTGTCTCCAGGAGATCCGGGGGCTGCGGGGCGGTGAGGGGGTGTCGAAACTTTGCGCAGAGATCAAAGGCTTTTGTTATAGATTAGTGCCGGCGTACAAATGAATTTATTTTGCCTGTTCCCGTGTTGTGCTTGATGAATTACAAATTTCCAAATAGCCCCTGCCAAGATTCAAATCCAGAGCCTGTCATATATAAGAGCACGGCGCTTACCACTGCACCAGGTGCACGAGGTGCACCAGGTGCACCAGGGAGGTCATCAAACTAATAAATGCGTGCGCTCTACGATGTTAGATTTAAATCGTAGAATTATTCTAATGTACCTAATAGCTAACTACAATTATTTTAAATTTTAAGACCGTTTTAAAAACGTAGTAACTATTTAAAACATATTTTTACATAATATTGTTAACTAAATTGCTAAAAAATTATGCTACGTCTCTGCCTTTGCCACTAATTCGAAATGCAAATTGCCAGTCTTGTCAGTTCTTCTCAGTAAATGCAGATTTTACTGAGAAGAACTGACAAGAAACTCACCAGTAACTCTTATCAAACCATAAAAAATTACAATATTATTATCTAATGAACAGTGTACCTACTTTCTAGTCTGTTAGCAAGAGCACCAGCAACACACTGGGTGAAGGATAAAACGGCATATTGTGATGTCTACACAAATTCATAATTGCATCGACATTAACCTCATGTCGCATGTCGCGGGGGCTAGCACAAGCGAACCTGTCGCATGTCGCCGGGGTTAGCACTAGCGAACCTGTCGCATGTCGCGGGGGCTAGCACAAGCGAACCTGTCGCATGTCGCGGGGGCTAGCACAAGCGAACCTGTCGCATGTCGCCGGGGTTAGCACTAGCGAACCTGTCGCATGTCGCGGGGGTTAGCACTAGCGAACCTGTCGCATGTCGCGGGGGTTAGCACTAGCGAACCTGTCGCATGTCGCGGGGGTTAGCACTAGCGAACCTGTCGCATGTCGCGGGGGTTAGCACTAGCGAACCTGTCGCATGTCGCGGGGGTTAGCACTAGCGAACCTGTCGCATGTCGCGGGGGTTAGCACTAGCGAACCTGTCGCATGTCGCGGGGGTTAGCACTAGCGAACCTGTCGCATGTCGTGGGGGTTAGCACTAGCGAACCTGTCGCATGTCGCGGGGGTTAGCACTAGCGAACCTGTCGCATGTCGCGGGGGTTAGCACTAGCGAACCTGTCGCATGTCGCGGGGGTTAGCACTAGCGAACCTGTCGCATGTCGCGGGGGTTAGCACTAGCGAACCTGTCGCATGTCGCGGGGGTTAGCACTAGCGAACCTGTCGCATGTCGCGGGGGTTAGCACTAGCGAACCTGTAGCATGTCGCGGGGGTTAGCACTAGCGAACCTGTCGCATGTCGCGGGGGTTAGCACTAGCGAACCTGTCGCATGTCGCGGGGGTTAGCACTAGCGAACCTGTCGCATGTCGCGGGGGTTAGCACTAGCGAACCTGTCGCATGTCGCGGGGGTTAGCACTAGCGAACCTGTCGCATGTCGCGGGGGTTAGCACTAGCGAACCTGTCGCATGTCGCGGGGGTTAGCACTAGCGAACCTGTCGCATGTCGCGGGGGTTAGCACTAGCGAACCTGTCGCATGTCGCGGGGGTTAGCACTAGCGAACCTGTCGCATTTCGCGGGGGTTAGCACTAGCGAACCTGTCGCATGTCGCGGGGGTTAGCACTAGCGAACCTGTCGCATGTCGCGGGGGTTAGCACTAGCGAACCTGTCGCATGTCGCTGGGGTTAGCACTAGCGAACCTGTCGCATGTCGCGGGGGTTAGCACTAGCGAACCTGTCGCATGTCGCGGGGGTTAGCACTAGCGAACCTGTCGCATGTCGCGGGGGTTAGCACCTAGCGAACCTGTCGCATGTCGCGGGGGTTAGCACTAGCGAACCTGTCGCATGTCGCGGGGGTTAGCACTAGCGAACCTGTCGCATGTCGCGGGGGTTAGCACTAGCGAACCTGTCGCATGTCGCGGGGGTTAGCACTAGCGAACCTGTCGCATGTCGCGGGGGTTAGCACTAGCGAACCTGTCGCATGTCGCGGGGGTTAGCACTAGCGAACCTGTCGCATGTCGCGGGGGTTAGCACTAGCGAACCTGTCGCATGTCGCGGGGGTTAGCACTAGCGAACCTGTCGCATGTCGCGGGGGTTAGCACAAGCGCGCAAATTAACGACGGGATCTCTTTACAGGGCAAAGAGTAATTGCGACGACTAAGAGCCGGTCACGTATTCTCTACAACGTTGAGACTCGACGTTGAGACGTTGAGTTCACTGACGAATTTTTTTTACACACACTTTAATTCATTTATTGAAATATACAGAACGGCTGTTCTGAAGTGTTCCAGACGCTGTGAAGCCAAAAGTAACACTGACAGATAAGCAGTTAATATGTAATTCGTATCAAAACATTCTTATTTGGCATGGTCAGTTCAGTATGTAGCTAGTACATAGAAAACGTAGCTTTGACTGCTGTGGTGACGGCCAGTGAGTAAACAAATCTCAACAGTTTCCACTAGTAAAATTATGATTCGTTCGACTCAGGTGTAGTATTCTGTCCTCTAAAATCCATAGATTGCATTCCAAGACGATGCCGCATAGAAATCCTTTACGTTGCTTTAGGTAGCTTTAAAAAAGCTAACAGGTGTCAAAAATCGAAAAATCATGTTAAAGATACCCTTTGTTCTAAAAGACGCCTTTTTAACTATACGCCGTCGTTATTGTCGTCAGTCAACCGATAGACAAGACTTTCTTGTAGCTGGACATAGGGGCTTGGATTCCACACGTCTCGATTGTACACCGCCTTGATCCAGCGGCTCCCTGCAACTCATTTGATGTTGTCCACTTGGTGGGAGAGCCTCCGATGTTTGGTGGAAGAGCCGCCAATGCTGTGCTTTCCATTTCAAGGATACACTCACTATACTACTACACGGTAGCTGTAACAGCGTTGCAGTCGAGTGGAGTACACAATAGCCGCGAGCGACGAGCGTTACATCGCAGCCTTGTATCGTAATCCCCGGTATTTGGGTTCTCGGTCACAAATGAAGAAATACGTGTTTCAGGATTTTTGGAAAATTCGCCCATAAGGGTGGTAAAATAGGGGATGAAAGTTTGTATGGGAAAGTTTTAATTATTGATATTATTAACTTGAAATTTGGAAAGTAGGTTTTATCTTGAGGTTAGGTGTCAGCGTTTGTGTTCCATAATAAAAATAAAAAAAAAGAAATGACTATGAGAAAATCTCCCCCTAAAGGGATTAAATGGGGGTTGGAAGGTTATATGTGTTATTCGGTACTGTTCAGGGTGCGCGTCCTGATGTTATAATGTTTTTTTCTGAAAATAAATTCCATTTGTTTCCTGTAGGCCACGCGGGCGAAGCCGCGGGCAGAAGCTAGTCAACTATAAGTTGGCAAAATGATAAAAATACTTTAAACAAATTACCACAATAACTCATTTTTTTTTTTGGAGTAGGTACCTACTCCCAAATAAAAGGAATACAGCAATTAATTATTTCAATATTAAATTTTTGGTGCTCCGACGCAGTTAGGTACAGGGCTCGGGGCTACCATGGGTAGCTCCCATAGTATGTATGAGAAAATAAAAATTAGGCGATATAGGTTTATAGAAAAATTACAAGTTTTCAGATAACTTTCATATTGAGAAATTATAACAGCCTGTTGTCGTTTGCAGCCTGTATACAGCCTTCCCCGTAGCTCGTAGCGCAGTAGCCCCCCGTAGCGCCCCGTAGCGCCGTAGCCTCGGGCCGACACGTTGCGGTAACTAGGGTTGCCGAGTGGGCATTGGACCCGCGAGCCCGCGCCGTCTCGTAGGACGCCTCGATATGAATTAATCAATTACAAACTTCCTTGTGCGTGTTTACTCACATAACTTTGCGGTACTATGTGAAGCATGTATAATTATGGTACCTTCAAACGTCTCAAGTGATTACGCTTTTATCTTTACCGCTTCGTTGGTTTAGATTGTACTCGTAGCGTACTCGGCTGAAGATGTTGAGGTCCAAGGTTCAAGCAATCTATCATTTTCGCTGGAAAAATGCTCAGTAACAGTCCAGAGTCAAGTGACTTGCCAAGTCACACAGTGGACTATGAGAGTGCGGGAATAGAGAGTGTACCTGTATAATATCTCCTGCGAAATTGTCTAGTTTCCGTTGAGACTTTTCTATGTAGCTCTATACTTAATCCTCATATTTATTTTTTTCAAAGAGTTCTGAACGAGGCGAGGGTGGATGTTTGTGTCTGCGCGTTGTACCATACCTACTTACGTTCCTATAGTGCAGGAAGCGTATACCACAAGCCACACCCATTAACATAAATCACCCACTGGGCAAGTTGAACATCGGAATTGTTACCGATCTCTATCAATAATCGCAATCTTGTTCTCCGAAATAGGTAATATGAATAGTCGATGCACTTAGTTATGAAAGGGCGCCGCCTCGCGCCGATAGTTGGGAAGCTGGAGCGTCGCGCAGCTAATTATTATCTCAGTAATTAGTTGCCGCGCGCTGAGACGCGCTGTGCTGTACCCTGTACCTACCTGCTACCTGCTACCTGCTACCTGCTACCTGCTACCTGCTACCTGCTACCTGCTACCTGCAGCTGCTGTCAACTGTACACAGCAATGTCAATGTTGCGCTTCAATTGTAAACATAATGAATGTTTCTGATACACAACTACGGAGAACTCGATCAGCAATGAGGCAGCGGAACGGCAATTTCAAGTAAGTCTACGTTGTAGGACTTTAAGACATTTCTATGTATTTATATATTTGTACATTTGTATACAACAACCGACTAAGGCTGAAAGAAGGATTTGCCAGATAGACGAATGGCTATCACAGAATACCTATGGGTTCTTTTTTCCTATTTAAGGTACGGAACTCTAAAAAGTTATTGAATAACAAACTTATGGACATATATTATACATGCCCACAGCTCACACTTTATATTCTGATCTCTAGAAACATACATTTTGAGTTTTTTTTGTATTTTGAAAACTTCAACGGGAGTTTTTAATTAAAGTCGCGGGAAAATAAAAATTAAAATATTTTATGTGCCAATAAACAGATTTGAAAAAGATTCTATCCAGATTGCGTGAAAGAAAAGCTGCAAAAAAACAAACTATAGGAAAGCATTGAGTGCAGGAACATCAGAACAGGCCAAGCTTGTGACACGGAGGATGCAAATACCCGTAACCTCCCCACTGCAATCAAGCAGCTCTCGCATTCACGTTGCTGTCCATCCGTCCCTCCTGTTTGTACCTTGGGCTGTTGGTTAGGCGCTGGTAAGTTTCGAACCTTCGTTCTTCTTGGCTGTCGCAATTGGGTTTGTGGAATCTTGAGTTTTCCTTTATTAACTTGTGTATTGAAATCGATGTAATGTAAAAGTCCGTTAACGTTACGTGTTGAAAATTCATCTGAAGCTTGTTAGTCCGTTTCCTGCCTAATGTCAGGCTGTCACATTATATGTCGTATCACTGTCACTGTCAATGTCTTTTGAGTAGACCACAGACCCAGTGCCTTGTCTATGATCTGTTTGTTTACATAGTTGTTGTGTTCACAACATGCTCCCCCCCGGGCTGATGTCGTCCGTAGGGAGAGGGCAGATGTTGTTGTAGGCCCGTGTAATTGTGCCCTTTTTGGTGAGTAGTACGGCAACTCTTCCAACTGAGTCTCCACCGTAGAAGATTTTTGTAACTCGACCCATAAGCCACAGAAGAGGTGGTTGAGTGCGGTCTCTTACTAAGACGAGAGACCCAACTTTGAGTTGACCATTTGACTGTCTCCATTTTGTTTTCGTCTGCAGCAACGAGACATACTCCAAGGAGTACCTCTGCCAAAAATGTTGGCGAAGTTGTTCCACCCGCTGATATCTCTGGAGTCGATTGATGTTCCTTTCCAGCAAATTTGGATGAGCTGCTGATAGAAGAGGTCGTCCGACGAGGAAGTGTGCTGGAGATAGGTAAGAGAGGTCGGAAGGATCGGATGATAGGGGGGTAAGAGGACGAGAATTTAAGATTGCCTCTATTTGCGCCAGGCAAGTGGCCATTTCCTCATAGTTGAAGTGGGTTAAGGAAAGTACTCTGCGTAAGTGGTGTTTCACGGATTTGACAGCCGCCTCCCAAATTCCGCCGAAGTTAGGGCTATACGCCGGGATACGCTTGAAGTTTATACCTTGGTCGATGAGTTGACATTGCACGAACTCTAAGCTATTTTTAAGAAACTGAGCGAGCTCATTGCACGCTCCAATGAAGGTAGTCCCGTTATCGGAAAATATGGTGGCAGGTTTTCCTCGCCTCGATGTGAAACGATTCAGAGCAGCCAGGAACGCCTCCTTTGTAAGATCCGTTACGAGTTCAAGATGTACTGCCTTTACTGCGAAACATACGAATACGCAAATGTAAGATTTTGTAAGTCTACCCCCCCTGCCCTTTCGGTCGAGTATAAGCACCGGCCCGGCATAGTCGACACCTGTGTTAATGAAAGGATGTTCCAGTTGCGTTCGCTCTTTGGGTAAATCTCCCATGATGGGCTGAACTGAAGACGCCTTGAATCTAAAACAACGAACACAAGAGTGTACAGTTTTTCTGGCTAGATTCCTTCCATTAATAGGCCAGTAGTTCTGTCTAACCGTGCATAAAAGAAGCTGAGGGCCGGCATGCATAAGAATTTTATGTTGTAAAACAAATAAAATTTTCGTGAGATGATGTTTGGAGCAAAGAAGAATGGGATGTTTGACGTCGTAAGTATAATAAGAATTTTTTAAACGACCACCTACTCTTATGAGATTGTCAGAATCAAAAAATGGTGAAAGTGATTTAAGTTTACTGTGTGATGACAAAGATTGATCATTCTTTAACAATAAATATTCTTCAGGGAACATTTCCTTTTGAGCATGATTTAAAATGAGTTTACGAGATGTTTCAAGTTCGTTGAGGGTAAGATGATTCGTTTTGGGTTTGTGTTTACAATTGTGTATGAATTTATTCACGTAAGCTAAGATTCGAATTATTTTGTTGAAGTTACTATGCTTATGTATGAGTTGAAGAACTCTGTTTTCACTAACGTCTTCTGTATTTTGTGGTGTGACTGCGCACAATACAGTGTCTGAGTTTTTGTGTATCTCCGGAAATTTGATGTCCACTTCATGCAAAAACTCTGGCCCTGACCACCACAGGGCGGCTGTGCTGATGGAATCAGCCTTCACCCCACGAGAAACAAGATCCGCGGGGTTAGACTTGGAAGGCACGTAGTTCCACTTATGGCCGCTAGTGCTTTCTTGTATCTCACCAACTCTATTTCTGACGAACTGAATTGTTTGCGAAGATGAACTTGATAACCATGACAATACGATTGTTGAGTCAGACCAGAAATAGTGTTGATGGACATTGATTGTAAGAGCACTAACTGTCTTTTTCCAGAGTCTTGTGGCAAGCAACGCTGCGGATAGTTCTAAACGCGGTATTGTAGTTTTGGGCTTAATGGGCGCGACCTTATTTTTAGAAGTTAACAGTCTAACATTCACTGACCCATTATCATCTACCGTTCTTACATAAATACAACCGCCATAAGCGCGCTCGGATGCATCTGAAAATACGTGAATTTCAATAAGAGATGGGTTGCTGCATGACACCCATCTAGGAATTGTGATTGAATTTAAAATATGAAAGGTGTTTGCAATATCTAAGAAGTCCTTTTTTATGTCGGCACGTGCTTCAGTATCCCAGTCACATTTGCAAATCCATAACGCTTGTATAACAAGTTTAGCTAATAGTACGCATGGACCAACAAGACCTAAAGGATCGAAGATTTGACTGATAATAGAAATGATATTGCGCTTTGTTAGCTTTTTCTTTGTGTCTATGTCAATGATGAAATTTAAATTGTCTGAAACTGAATTCCAATGAAGACCTAATGTTTTTGAAGGTGAGCTGTCACTCAACTTCAAATCAAGGGATTTTTCTGAGTTATCCTTTATGTCAGTGATAGCGTGTAAGACCTCAAGACTGTTAGACTGCCATTTGCGTAAGTTCATTTTTGCAGAGGCTAAAGTGTCTCTTACACCTTTGCAAAGAGTAATGACCGATTCTGTATAGTCACCTCCGGACAAAAAGTCATCCACATAAAAATCATGTTGGATGGCACGTTGAGTTGCAAGGTCCTCGGTTTCATCCGCAAGAGACACTAAACATTTTGTAGCCAGATAAGGGGCTGAGGCTGTGCCATATGTCACTGTATTAAGAGTGTAAGTTTGTAGGGCCTCATGCCGATGAAACCGAAAGACTATTTGTTGAAGTGACCTTTGACTTGGTTCTATGTAAATAGTACGGTACATTTTTTCAACGTCAGCAGAAACCACTATTTTGTGTTGCCTAAAGCGTATTAAGATTGAAAATATGTCGTCCTGTACGGTGGGACCTACCATCTGTATAGAATTAAATGATTTTTGGTTTAAAGTGGCAGCCGAGGCATCAAAGACCACTCGTAACCTCGTGGTTGTAGAATCACGAAGTACCCCATGATGAGGAAAATAGACGTTGGGTAAGTTAGATGTATGTTGATGTATGCTTTGGTTAAGAGTCATATGACCTAAATCGATGTATTCTTGAATGAATTGTGTGTATAAGTGTTTCAGGTTTGCATCCCTATCCAGCCGCCGCTCTAAAGAAAGAAAGCGAACCTTAGCAAGATTATAAGAATCTCCAAGCACCTCGGGCGATTCTTTAAGGGGAATTGTTACTATGAATCGACCATCTTTGTCGCGCCGAGTGGTGTCTTCAAAGATCTTCTCACATGCCTTTTCCTCTAGAGACATGCTATGCTGAGGTAATACAGAATCTAGTTGCCAGAAACGTGTAAGTGAAGACTCATCATTTTGTCCAATAAAGTGACAAAAATTGTTTGAAGTCTCTGATTGAGATGTCTTATTATGGCTAAGACAGCCTGATAAGAGCCATCCTAACTTTGAATCGCGAAGCTTTGGCTGATGTTTCCCTAAGTCGATTATGTTTGTACCTAGGACACTCCAAAAGACCTCAGCTCCTACTAAAATATCAATTTCTGATGGTTCATTGAAAGACGGGTCGGCTAACTGAATGTTTTTAGGTATAGGAATATGCATTGTATCTATGTAAGAAGAGGGTAAGTATTTTGTTATTTCTGCAATTATATAACAGCTTATGGCTTCTGTATAGCCACCATAATAAGATTCAATTACTAATTTACAAGACTCTGATATTAAAGAAGTTTGATTGTTGATACCATTAACTGTAGAGCTGACAGGCTTCTTTACTATCCCGAGCCTATCACTGAGCTGCTTTGTAACAAAATTGGCAGTACTTCCATTATCAAGCAACAGCCGTGCTGTGTGTAGCTCATTTCTGGCATCCCGAACTCGCACCACAGCTGTGGATAGTAATACATTTGGCTGATAAGATATTGAGGTTATGTCTGTGGACAGCGCTATCGCTGAGCTTGTAGGCTCCTTAGAGCTGTCATGCAGTAGCGTGTTGTGTTTCAGGTTACAGTATTTACAGTGAGTTAATCTACAGGTCTTCGATGTGTGTCCTGGCCTTAAGCAATTTTTACACAAACTCAGTTCAGTGACCTTTTTTGTACGAGACTCAACATCCAATTTTCTGAATGTTTCACAGCTGAATATGAAATGAAGTTGAGAGCAAAAGGGGCACTTGTATGGTTTTTGATGATCAGTGTAAGAAGTTTGTGTTTTGTTTTTATTTATGTCTGAAAATGTTGCAATGTTTGACTTATGTTTGTATTTATTGTTATCCTGTAGTGTTTCTAGTAAATCAGCTCTCTTAGTAATGAATTTTGTAAATTGTTGTAAGTTGGGTGTGCCTCCGAGGCCATTTCGATATTCTTCCCACTCACGACTGGTAGTGGAATCTAATTTCTTAGTCATAATGAAAATAATTAATATGTCCCAGTGGTCAGTGGGCATTCCTAGTGTCGTAAGAGCTCGCAAGTTCTTATTAGTTACATCGACCATGTTCCGCAATAAGTGACTTGATTCCTTTTGTATATGTTCTAAATCAAATAACGTTTGAAGGTGGTGATTAACCAAAAGACGCTCGTTGTCATACCTCTCAGTAAGCAATTGCCACCCTAACTTATAGTTATTTGCACTAAATTCTAATGATTGAATTGTCAAAGCAGCAGTACCTTTAAGCGCTGCCCGGAGATAATGAAACTTGTTTATGTCGCTTATGGAATTGTTGTTATGAATTAGAGAAAGATAGGTGTCTCTAAATTCGAGCCAGTGCTGATAATCTCCATCAAAGTGAGGTAGGTTTATCTTAGGTAACCTTACAAAATCATGTCTGCGTTCCTCATTGCTTTGTATGCTATCATCACTTAAAATGGATGACCGACGCCCATGTGTGTTTGGTTGTGGGCTGAGCAGCACTTGGGCCTCTGACAAAAGCCTAAAATATGTGCCATCGAACGCTTCGCGATCCTGATAGGCTGTTTCTGGGGGCTCCGTAAGCGTTTCGATTTCTGTTTGTAATGTGTCGAAATCACTATAAAGTTGCTCAATTTTCCGAAAACGATACTCTAACTCTTTAAATTGCACTTCACTCAATGATTCACTGGTTTGTAGAAGTGTTAGAAACGATGAAAATTGAGTTAATTTTGCTTTTATTGATCCCCGCTTTTTGACGAGATCTTTGATTTTTGCCTCGCTCATTTTGCTGTAGCAAGGCTAAATAACGTTATTATGAACTAATTACTAACTGTTTTTTATAAAAACTACGCAATTGATGTGATAAATAGTCTAAAATTGATCCGACAAAATAAGTTAACCTCACATTATTCTTTGTTGAAACTCGAAACTTACACAATAAGGGGGAAAACAGAGGATTCGTTTGCGGTCGGATTTGAAGCAATCCGTTTTGTAATTTGGTAATTATGGTTTTCTATGAATGTTAGGATGCAATAATGGTTTTTAGTTAACTATGAGGGAATATTCCACGTACGTAACGGAAATGAGGCAATATTGATATGAAGATTGTAGAAATTAGGAATTGTTAGGAAATAAGATAAAGGAACGGACTCACTCCAGAAGTTGGCTTGGACGACCGTTATGCTTCTGGGTCCACTCTGCTGCGAATTTTCTGCCGATTTCTTGGAAGATCGAAGAGTTTCTTCTTTGTTCGAAGGACCACTTGTTTGTACCTTGGGCTGTTGGTTAGGCGCTGGTAAGTTTCGAACCTTCGTTCTTCTTGGCTGTCGCAATTGGGTTTGTGGAATCTTGAGTTTTCCTTTATTAACTTGTGTATTGAAATCGATGTAATGTAAAGGTCCGTTAACGTTACGTGTTGAAAATTCATCTGAAGCTTGTTAGTCCGTTTCCTGCCTAATGTCAGGCTGTCACATTATATGTCGTATCACTGTCACTGTCAATGTCTTTTGAGTAGACCACAGACCCAGTGCCTTGTCTATGATCTGTTTGTTTACATAGTTGTTGTGTTCACAACACCTCCCTTCACACTCGCTACTCTTACAGTTCAAGTGTTCCCCGCATGAATTATACATGAGTTATACACGAGTTATACAATAGAGCGATCAGCGCTCGGCCGCGGCACAGCTGAGAGCAGTTTGATGAGCTCGCATCTACTAAGCAATAACAGCTAACGTTGACAGTCATGTGCCGCTCGTATTGCCCCACAGACAACAGACCATAGGTCTACAACACTAGCTGACCCGCTACAACGTTGCTCGAGTGGAGTTTTTGAAAATCGATGAAAGGATAGAAGTTTTAAAAACCCTGAAAGACGGACTTGTTAATTACACTAACTAAACTACTTCTTTATTTTTGTCCGAAAGCTTAAATACTAGGTAATTTCTACGGAAAAAACTTGAAAAATGATGAATTAAGATTGAACAATGAACCAGCGAGCCAATATTTGATCGTCAAACTCCGGCTCTATTACATTATGGTATTATAATGTCTCTTCTATCTAACTTGTGCGCTATATTTTACTACTAGATGATGCCCGCAACTTCGTCCGCGTGGATTTAGGTTTTTAAAAATCCCGTGGGAAGTCCTTGATTTTCCGGGATAAAAAGTAGCCAATGTCCTTTCCCGGGATGCAAGCTATCGCTGTACTAAATTTTGTCAAAATCGGTTGAACGGATGGGCCGTAAAAGGCTAGCAGACAGACAGACAGATAGACAGACAGACAGACACACTTTCGCATTTATAATATTAGTATGGACTATACATAATATGCTGTTACTCAATGCATGAAAGTCAAATATCATGGGGGGTTTTTTACTTTTATATAGGTAGGTACATATTCTTACCATAAAAGCTTTAGTCGTATATTTAAAACCCAGCAACATTGTGGAAGAACCCCTCGCTAAGGCTTGCAATCTGTTCGTCGCGAATCTATCCATCCATCGCAGCATCCGCTCTTATCACTGCCCGCGGCCCGATCCGATAGCGCGAGATCAAATGAACCTTTTGTTTTTTACCTACCTTCATCCCTCTCCACCCCCCTCCACCCCCCTCCACCTCACCGACCTCCCCCCCACACTACCACGATACACCAAACTGCTTGTTGTTCAATAGCATTGGCTTAAGACGGATTGCGGCTTTGTTCGAATAAGGTTTGATGACCACTGCGTTGGCGGTTGGTACACTTTGCTGTTTGGCATAGCATTGACCATTTCTCTAGTCACCTGTAGTCAAGTCTTTGTCTAATGAACATCACCATGGCCGGGCTTCTGCTTCCTGATCCTCGACCTGCTCCTCTGAAGCTGTTCCATGATGAGGTCACTTCCTCACCATAAACGGTACAACTATACTATATCCCTTATATATTTAATGAGGAAGTTTCAGAGCAACGTTCGATAACATTTTCATAGATAGCGCTAAATAACCCCACCACTAAAGATGAAAAACAATACCTGTATCTATGTATATGATCTATGCTTTAATGTTTAGGTCGTGTAAATCAATGACATAGATGAAGAGTAACAGCTAGCATGCACTGCAATTTTCCTTACGTTTCTTTCCTACAATATCTGTGAACCATAATAGAAGTAATTAATTAATTTCGCATCCGATTTAAATTTAAAAAAATTAAAACATAGATCATATAGATATAGGTATTATTTTTCATCTTTAGTGGTGGGGTTATTTAGCGCCATCTATGAAAATTTTATCGAACGTTGCCCTGAAACTTCCTCATTGACGTTTGGTTTAGCGGTGACGGAAAACATCGTTTTTGGTACAAATTTTTTTTTCTTAAGCAAAATTAAGCTTTTGTTATCATCTCGAAAAATACCGACTGCTCTTATCCAATGTTTGGGAAGCAAACCCGATGTGTTACCTTATTGATGACTGATGACTGATGACTGATGACTGATGACTGATGACTGATGACTGATGCAACCTACGATATCAAAGCTATCGGCGAGTGACTGAGCTTGAACATCCTACAAGTAAGTTATCAATTAATAAATGAGTTGATCATTCCCACAGATAATTCCTAACATAATATTATTCAAAATAATGAATATAACAATTAACGCGTACATATCACGTCATAGTTTGACGCCACTTTCAGTCGCGTAAACTAATTAATGTGTATTCGTAATAATATTATAATAATTCAGGGGTGTCGCAACGCCGCACGTGTACCGAACAACACACGCGGATATAATTACCGCGAGTGAGATCGGGCAGGGGTGTCGCAGTCGTCACTCCATTATCTTTGGCTGCGACACCCCTGCGCAGGGTTGTCGCAGTCGTCACTCCATTATCTTTGGCTGCGACACCCCTGCGCAGGGTTGTCGCAGTCGTCACTCCATTATCTTTGGCTGCGACACCCCTGCGCAGGGGTGTCGCAGTCGTCACTCCATTATCTTTGGCTGCGACACCCCTGCGCAGGGTTGTCGCAGTCGTCACTCCATTATCTTTGGCTGCGACACCCCTGCGCAGGGTTGTCGCAGTCGTCACTCCATTATCTTTGGCTGCGACACCCCTGCGCAGGGTTGTCGCAGTCGTCACTCCATTATCTTTGGCTGCGACACCCCTGCGCAGGGTTGTCGCAGTCGTCACTCCATTATCTTTGGCTGCGACACCCCTGCGCAGGGTTGTCGCAGTCGTCACTCCATTATCTTTGGCTGCGACACCCCTGCGCAGGGTTGTCGCAGTCGTCACTCCATTATCTTTGGCTGCGACACCCCTGCGCAGGGTTGTCGCAGTCGTCACTCCATTATCTTGGCTGCGACACCCCTGCGCAGGGTTGTCGCAGTCGTCACTCCATTATCTTTGGCTGCGACACCCCTGCGCAGGGTTGTCGCAGTCGTCACTCCATTATCTTGGCTGCGACACCCCTGCGCAGGGTTGTCGCAGTCGTCACTCCATTATCTTTGGCTGCGACACCCCTGCGCAGGGGTGTCGCAGTCGTCACTCCATTATCTTTGGCTGCGACACCCCTGCGCAGGGGTGTCGCAGTCGTCACTCCATTATCTTTGGCTGCGACACCCCTGCGCAGGGTTGTCGCAGTCGTCACTCCATTATCTTTGGCTGCGACACCCCTGCGCAGGGTTGTCGCAGTCGTCACTCCATTATCTTTGGCTGCGACACCCCTGCGCAGGGTTGTCGCAGTCGTCACTCCATTATCTTTGGCTGCGACACCCCTGCGCAGGGTTGTCGCAGTCGTCACTCCATTATCTTTGGCTGCGACACCCCTGCGCAGGGTTGTCGCAGTCGTCACTCCATTATCTTTGGCTGCGACACCCCTGCGCAGGGTTGCCGGGTTTCTGGATTCTTAGTGGACTTTTTGTACCCGATTAATACTTAGACGATCTTAAATTCTAATGAATGAGCTTGAACTTAGCGAAGTTTTGATCTCTTCTTTTAAACAAACATTCCCGCTTAGGTTATGATTTGACCATATTTTTCTTACATTTTTCGGTCGTTAGTTTTTCAATTCTACTTTAATTGGAATTTAGAATCAACAAGCAATACAACTTACAAGAGCTACTTAAGAGTAGGGCTGATAACAAGGCTGATAATGGTAAACAGTTGAAACTATTTTCATCAAACAGCTAAAAACCATTCCGATTATACATGCTTTCGAATAAAAGAATCCGCATTCATATCGATCCATCCGTTTGAGGGCTCCGATGCCTTATACAGACACACAGATACGCATTTTGAGCTTATGCCACCCCTCTGTTTAGGTCAGGGGTTAAAATGAGGTTCATAGAAGAAATTTTTTATACAACAGTAATACGTGTGATGCCCCTAGCGCTGCGCGCCGCGAGTGCCCCGCAGTCCGCGAGACGACGCGTTGTAGTAATCAAATCAGTAATGTTGTAGGCGATGCTGCTCGCTACTCAAGAGCCCCTATCGCTCGCTGGTGGTGGGCCCTCGTGCGGGGAGGCTGGGGTCTATTTCACACGTGAGCTTTTGTTTGATTGCAGTAAACGAACGCTGCTCGCTACTCAAGAGCCCCTATCGCTCGCTGGTGGTGGGCCCTCGTGCGGGGAGGCTGGGGTCTATTTCACACGTGAGCTTTTGTTTGATTGCAGTAAACGAACGCTGCTCGCTACTCAAGAGCCCCTATCGCTCGCTGGTGGTGGGCCCTCGTGCGGGGAGGCTGGGGTCTATTTCACACGTGAGCTTTTGTTTGATTGCAGTAAACGAACGCTGCTCGCTACTCAAGAGCCCCTATCGCTCGCTGGTGGTGGGCCCTCGTGCGGGGAGGCTGGGGTCTATTTCACACGTGAGCTTTTGTTTGATTGCAGTAAACGAACGCTGCTCGCTACTCAAGAGCCCCTATCGCTCGCTGGTGGTGGGCCCTCGTGCGGGGAGGCTGGGGTCTATTTCACACGTGAGCTTTTGTTTGATTGCAGTAAACGAACGCTGCTCGCTACTCAAGAGCCCCTATCGCTCGCTGGTGGTGGGCCCTCGTGCGGGGAGGCTGGGGTCTATTTCACACGTGAGCTTTTGTTTGATTGCAGTAAACGAACGCTGCTCGCTACTCAAGAGCCCCTATCGCTCGCTGGTGGTGGGCCCTCGTGCGGGGAGGCTGGGGTCTATTTCACACGTGAGCTTTTGTTTGATTGCAGTAAACGAACGCTGCTCGCTACTCAAGAGCCCCTATCGCTCGCTGGTGGTGGGCCCTCGTGCGGGGAGGCTGGGGTCTATTTCACACGTGAGCTTTTGTTTGATTGCAGTAAACGAACGCTGCTCGCTACTCAAGAGCCCCTATCGCTCGCTGGTGGTGGGCCCTCGTGCGGGGAGGCTGGGGTCTATTTCACACGTGAGCTTTTGTTTGATTGCAGTAAACGAACGCTGCTCGCTACTCAAGAGCCCCTATCGCTCGCTGGTGGTGGGCCCTCGTGCGGGGAGGCTGGGGTCTATTTCACACGTGAGCTTTTGTTTGATTGCAGTAAACGAACGCTGCTCGCTACTCAAGAGCCCCTATCGCTCGCTGGTGGTGGGCCCTCGTGCGGGGAGGCTGGGGTCTATTTCACACGTGAGCTTTTGTTTGATTGCAGTAAACGAACGCTGCTCGCTACTCAAGAGCCCCTATCGCTCGCTGGTGGTGGGCCCTCGTGCGGGGAGGCTGGGGTCTATTTCACACGTGAGCTTTTGTTTGATTGCAGTAAACGAACGCTGCTCGCTACTCAAGAGCCCCTATCGCTCGCTGGTGGTGGGCCCTCGTGCGGGGAGGCTGGGGTCTATTTCACACGTGAGCTTTTGTTTGATTGCAGTAAACGAACGCTGCTCGCTACTCAAGAGCCCCTATCGCTCGCTGGTGGTGGGCCCTCGTGCGGGGAGGCTGGGGTCTATTTCACACGTGAGCTTTTGTTTGATTGCAGTAAACGAACGCTGCTCGCTACTCAAGAGCCCCTATCGCTCGCTGGTGGTGGGCCCTCGTGCGGGGAGGCTGGGGTCTATTTCACACGTGAGCTTTTGTTTGATTGCAGTAAACGAACGCTGCTCGCTACTCAAGAGCCCCTATCGCTCGCTGGTGGTGGGCCCTCGTGCGGGGAGGCTGGGGTCTATTTCACACGTGAGCTTTTGTTTGATTGCAGTAAACGAACGCTGCTCGCTACTCAAGAGCCCCTATCGCTCGCTGGTGGTGGGCCCTCGTGCGGGGAGGCTGGGGTCTATTTCACACGTGAGCTTTTGTTTGATTGCAGTAAACGAACGCTGCTCGCTACTCAAGAGCCCCTATCGCTCGCTGGTGGTGGGCCCTCGTGCGGGGAGGCTGGGGTCTATTTCACACGTGAGCTTTTGTTTGATTGCAGTAAACGAACGCTGCTCGCTACTCAAGAGCCCCTATCGCTCGCTGGTGGTGGGCCCTCGTGCGGGGAGGCTGGGGTCTATTTCACACGTGAGCTTTTGTTTGATTGCAGTAAACGAACGCTGCTCGCTACTCAAGAGCCCCTATCGCTCGCTGGTGGTGGGCCCTCGTGCGGGGAGGCTGGGGTCTATTTCACACGTGAGCTTTTGTTTGATTGCAGTAAACGAACGCTGCTCGCTACTCAAGAGCCCCTATCGCTCGCTGGTGGTGGGCCCTCGTGCGGGGAGGCTGGGGTCTATTTCACACGTGAGCTTTTGTTTGATTGCAGTAAACGAACGCTGCTCGCTACTCAAGAGCCCCTATCGCTCGCTGGTGGTGGGCCCTCGTGCGGGGAGGCTGGGGTCTATTTCACACGTGAGCTTTTGTTTGATTGCAGTAAACGAACGCTGCTCGCTACTCAAGAGCCCCTATCGCTCGCTGGTGGTGGGCCCTCGTGCGGGGAGGCTGGGGTCTATTTCACACGTGAGCTTTTGTTTGATTGCAGTAAACGAACGCTGCTCGCTACTCAAGAGCCCCTATCGCTCGCTGGTGGTGGGCCCTCGTGCGGGGAGGCTGGGGTCTATTTCACACGTGAGCTTTTGTTTGATTGCAGTAAACGAACGCTGCTCGCTACTCAAGAGCCCCTATCGCTCGCTGGTGGTGGGCCCTCGTGCGGGGAGGCTGGGGTCTATTTCACACGTGAGCTTTTGTTTGATTGCAGTAAACGAACGCTGCTCGCTACGTGCGTGGATTTGTGGATTCGGAATGAATGTTGGTATAGGTACTCATTTTAAATACGTACAGTAAAATATCAATATGATATTTAGAAAATTCCCGGCTATCCGCCATATTGGATTTAGAATGACGTCACTTTATTTTTCTAGTTATTCTCAGCGAGCTTTTTTTTAGTAAGTATAATTAGGTAATTACAATTATGTATTATTATGGTTTGTAATGTTTTTGAAAATTATTACCCAGTCTAACATAAAATAAAGTAAGATGAGAAAACAAAATAGATATCAAAAACAAAGCAAAAAGGTATCTTTATGTGATATATTATACATATACAAGTGTGAAAATCCTTCCGACCTTACCCGGTACCTTCCGACCTTACCCGGTACCTTCCGACCTTACCCGGTACCTTCCGACCTTACCCGGTACCTTCCGACCTTACCCGGTACCTTCCGACCTTACCCGGTACCTTCCGACCTTACCCGGTACCTTCCGACCTTACCCGGTACCTTCCGACCTTACCCGGTACCTTCCGACCTTACCCGGTACCTTCCGACCTTGCCCGGTACCCCGGTACCCCCTCAAACCGTGAATAATTCATCGCTCGTAATGAGCGACACTGCGCATTGCGATATCATTTTATATTTTGTGGGATTGATGTCGAGTACACGAGGGTTTATTGCTGTTTTACGACGTCACCATGCTTCGGCGCCGCGACGGACGGAACGGACGCAAGCGTCGTCGCATGGTCGCTCGGCACTCAATATGCGACTGATGTGCAGCACCTAGGACCAGGGTCAATAACATAGATTATTGAAAACGAAATGACGTCATGTCGAATCTCCGTCGAGAAACATCCACAACGCCATCACTTTCATTGAATACTTCCTTAGGAAAAACAATTTATTGCCTAACACAGTTGTATACATCACGCACACCGGCCTTTTACTGGTTTTTCTTGTAGTCATAAATAAGCTTTATTTACTTTGACATAACACAATTAAATAGGTAAGATCATTATTAATTTTAGTCCTATCAATTTAGTATAGCAAGAATGGATTATAATATTACCCATGGAATTAAAATAAATAATAGCGAAACTCGTACTAGAATGTGCACTGGTAATGTAATGGTAGATAGTCAATGTTTGATGGCGCAGCGAGCACGCCGCCGGCGGGCGGGCACGCGGGCGTCATCGCGCGACACGCGCAGCGAGCACGCCGGCTGCACGCGGGCGTCATCGCGCGACACGCGCAGCACGCACGCGGCGGCAGCGGGGAGGCGAGGCGTGCGGCACGCATCCGACTCGCAGGCAGTCGACGTGCCGGACCCAGCATGTGTATAGCACTCCTTCATAAAGGAACTATTTCGTAAAGTCAAACATTCTGGCTGCTGAAGAGAACAAAAGCAATGACTGAACAGTCATTGATATTTAATATGTAGGTACGTGAGTTTCTTTATAACTCCTAAATGCTTGAACAGATTTGGTTGTATGGGATATCGTTCGAATTCCTAAGTGATACTGACTATATTTTTTTTAATTATTTATTTTTGGCACGCTAGGTAGTCGTATATTTTGGCACGGTAGGTAGTCGTATATTTTGGCACGGTAGGTAGTCGTATATTTTGGCACGGTAGGTAGTCGTATATTTTGGCACGGTAGGTAGTCGTATATTTTGGCACGGTAGGTAGTCGTATATTTTGGCACGGTAGGTAGTCGTATATTTTGGCACGGTAGGTAGTCGTATATTTTGGCACGGTAGGTAGTCGTATATTTTGGCACGGTAGGTAGTCGTATATTTTGGCACGGTAGGTAGTCGTATATTTTGGCACGGTAGGTAGTCGTATATTTTGGCACGGTAGGTAGTCGTATATTTTGGCACGGTAGGTAGTCGTATATTTTGGCACGGTAGGTAGTCGTATATTTTGGCACGGTAGGTAGTCGTATATTTTTGGCACGGTAGGTAGTCGTATATTTTTGGCACGGTAGGTAGTCGTATATTTTGGCACGGTAGGTAGTCGTATATTTTTGGTACGGTAGGTAGTCGTATATTTTTGGCACGGTAGGTAGTCGTATATTTTTGGCACGGTAGGTAGTCGTATATTTTATAATTGAAATACTATTATAATTTCCTCTCAAATTACCTAAGCCTAAAGCTCGGAGAGACACGACAGCAGACCAACGGGTGCGATTCGAAATACCGAACCGGATAAATACCGAAATCACCCCGTAACCGTTGCGATATTGAGGATATTGATATACTGATGTATATCACAATAATCTCAGAGATTAAATTAGCATAACGGACAGATAACGACACGAGAACGTGAAGATATACAGCTCAGATAAAGCTAATGATAACAATATCAATTTGCTGTCCAGATACTTAGTGCCATTGTCGATCAAATTCGTTTATCATAAAATTGTTAAAATCAAACTATTATCCATATTATACATTATAATTGTTTGCCTTGTTGCTATAGCTTTGCACGGCCTATCCGTTTGATCGATTTCGACAAACTATCGATTTCGATAGCTTGCATCCCAGGAACTTATAGAGATCCCACAGAACTAGAAACAATCAAGTACGCGCCGCATATCTCATCCCGCTCATCCCGCTCATCTCAGCATCGCATCTCAGTTCTTCGACAGTGAAGCGCTTTTGTTCTTCTGCTAACTTGTTTCTGATTTTATTCCTAAGAAACATACCTAACATAGCTCGCTTCATAACACGCTGAGCGACATTTAATTTGTGGACGAGGCCGACTGTCAGTGGCCACATTTGTGGACGAGGCCGACTGTCAGTGGCCACATTTGTGGACGAGGCCGACTGTCAGTGGCCACATTTGTGGACGAGGCCGACTGTCAGTGGCCACATTTCTGCTCCAAACATCTCTTTATTTCATGTTATATTATAGCCTTCATAGCTAATCTATCGCGAAGGTACGAAGTGTATAAGCCCTCCTCACTTTACGGTTGTGTATGGTATGTGTATATGTGCTTACGGTACGGTTTATCAAAATCGGCCAAGCGGACGGACGGGCGGACGGACAGCGGAAGCTTAGTAAGACGGTCCCACTAAGGTCCCGTTGGCACCCTTCGGGAGCGGGACCCTAGAAACGAAGTATAAAATGGACACATACCTATTCCTTAATAAGGCACTGACATATCGGCACTCGTGCTCAGAATGCAGCGTCCAACATTGACGCGAACACGCCACTGTGGACCCCACGGCACGTGTGGAGTCGCACGACCCCAGCTGACCCCTGGCGGCGGCGGTGGGGCCGGAACAGGAAGTCGTTAGCAGCCCCGCGCGGACCCCCGCAGAGCGACGCGCAATACAAATACACGACGCATTGTGCCGCATTCGGGACTTGGAAGCTACAGTCTGGTTATAGAGTTATGGAGCCTTTGCTACGAAAATATATTTTGAATAAAAATATACTTTTTGCATTTTGGTTGACTGGCTAGTGACTGCACCGATCGAATCATTCGCTTGGAATTTTTTCTCCAGTCTTTTTTGTTCTGGACTGTAATTAGATGAGGGTAGCAAGGTAATTGTAATATTTTCTATTAAAAAGCAGCGGACCAATGATTGCATTTTTAAATTGAAAAATTACAAATGAAGAATTAATATTTTAGTAAAACAGTAAACTGCTGTTTAAACTCCATTGAAGACTTCAGTTTCTATTACTTAACTATTGAGACGAATTAATTAACGAAACCATTTCATCCTGCTTCAAACAAAACAAGATAACATCTTTTGAAAACACCTCCGTACGTACTCTTCGCGATCCCTCCTCGGGCCCTGGGAGGCTGTGAGCTGCCACACGACGCTAGGTGTGAGATAAGGCTACCCTCCTCAGTCCTCAGTCCTCGCCGATGGACGATAAGGCGCCGCACAAGGAGGATTTGGTGTCCGCTCTCAGATTCGTTTCAAATTATAAACATAGCGTTACATCTATACACACCAAAAATAAACTGACTGACTGACAATATACAGCACAAATGCTGGATCTTAAAACTTAAAATTTTGCTTGTTGTGTGCAAATTAATCCTGTTTAAAGGAATTTTGAGAATATTCAATGAGATCTCCAAAATCTTAAAATGGCGCGGACAAAATGGCACGGACAATATGGCGCGTGTTCCCGCGCAATTAATAATAAAAAATGTTATCTGTGAGGTGTTTAATGCCCACTAAGAAGTTACGTTCCGTTCGAGCGAAGCCGGGCGCTCAGCTTGTCCTCGGACATTGATAACATTACACTACAGATTTGTAATCAGGAGATACAGATAACAATGTTATACAAGGCTTAGATAAGTTCATAATAAGCGATGATAGCGTAGTGGTGAGGCGTCGGCGCCGGCGTCGGCCTGCGGTACTGTGGGTCCGGGGTCAGGCCCGGGTACGCACGTCGCACACGCCTCTAACTTTTCCGAGTTATGTGCTTTTTAAGCAATTAAATATGATTTCCTTTAACGATGAAGGAAAACATAGTGAGAAAACCTGAGATTTCCCCATACTATTGTTTTCAAAGGTGTGTTAAGTTTGCCAATTTGCAATATGAGTCTACGTCGAGTCTCTGTTGTAAACAAACCTCACAATCTAAATGTAAAATATCTAGAGTACACCCAACTGTCTGATCTATCTATTTATCTCTAGAAATATTGATACATCAGTCAGTTAATACAGTTAATACTAATATTATTATTTAATGCGAAAGTGTGTCTGTGTCTGTCTGCTAGCTTTTCTGGCCCTACAGTTCAACCGATTTTGATGAAATTTAGTACAGTGTGAGCTTACATCTCGGGAAAGGACTACTTTTTATTCCGGAACAGTAAAAAGTTCCCGCGGGATTTTGAAAAACTTAAATCCACTTGGACGAAGTCGCGGGCTTCGTCTAGTATTTTATATTTGTAAGTAAATCTGACGAATGAGTAACTCGTGCGAAGTGGGCGAGGGCAGCGAGGGCAGCGAGGGCAGCGAGGGCAGCGAGGGCAGCGAGGGCAGCGAGGGCAGCGAGGGCAGCGAGGGCAGCGAGGGCAGCGAGGGGAAGAAAGGTGTAAATGAGAGATAAGCCAGTGGCTATCGTGGATTGGCGTTTCGATCTATGTATCAAGCGTTTCGACCATCGTCATCAACCCGTCGCCGTCATCAGGCCGTAGTCCGCCACGCTGGCCAAGTCCGGATCGACAGACTTCATATAGCTTTGAGAACATTTTGAGAACTGTCAGGCATGCAGGTTCCCCGCGACGATTCCCTTTATCGTTAAAACTAGTAGATAATATTAAATTACACAAAACGCACATAACTCCGCAAATTTAGCGGTGCGTGTTGCGTGCTGCGTGCTGCGTGCTGCGTGCTGCGTGCTGCGTGCTGCGTGCCCGGGATCGATACCCGAGATCAACATCTTAAGTAGCACAACTGATAGACGTTGGCATTCCAAGATGCTAGAGTGGCGACCTCGCACCGGAAAGCGCAGCATAATTAATTTAGAATGATCACGAAGCCCATGTAAACTTTACTTTCTCTGTTTAAACAATAACAGTGTGTCGTGTGATTCGAACAGCACGAACTAACACACCTATCTTAACGAGTAGTCCATTTTGTTCGGACGCTTAGCTTTATCTTGTAACCATGCAAAAAATCCCGTCAATCCGTTGCACCGCTGCGACGTGTCGAAGGACAAACCAACAAACACACTTTCGCATTTATAATAAGGGTACTGATTACAATACATTGGTACCTAGTTATTATGTGTACAGATACAGTATTGTAAAAGCAATAATCCTCAGATAACTTCCTAAACTCCTGAATAAAAGGACATCAATAAAGATTATGATAATATTATAATGAATTGTTGCAACAACGCGCAACGCCACAATGACAATATGTCTGATACGTAGAGGACAGATACAGGGTGTCACCAGGACGCAGGCAAAAACGGAGACAGGTTCTAGTAGTGATGATTACTGGATATGATACAACAAAAAACCGGCCAAGTGCGAGTCAGGCTCCCGCAATGAGGGTTCCGTACTGCAGTCGTACATTTTGCAGGATAATTCAAAAACTATGATGCATAAAAATAAATAAAAATTAGTTTTAGAATGCACAAGTGAAGCCCTTTCAAATGATACCCCACTTGATATAATTATCTTACTTAGAAAATTGAAAATACTAATTACTAGCTGATCCCCGCGGCTTCGCCCGCGTAGATTTAGGTTTTTAAAGATCCCGTATAGCCTATGTCACTCAGGAATAATGTACCTTTCTACTGGTGAAAGAATTTTTAAAATCGGTTCAGTAGTTCTAAAGATTACCCCCTACAAACAAACTTAACGACATTACCTCTTTATATAATAAGCAGAATTTTTTTTTTTTTTTTTTTTTTTTTTTTTTTTTTTTTTTTTTTTTTTTTTTTTTTAATACAATAAAACTTAAAGCTAGCCTTATCTAATTACTATATAAATCATGACCGCGTGGAATGGTGCCAAGAATACTGGCTGCATTTCCGCGCTGGACAGCCAGGCTGATCCGAGCAGAAATCGTAATATTTTAATTTCGCCATAACTTCAAAACCAAACGTCCAATTTTAATCATTCAAAGACCAAATATTATCTCCATAAACTGTTCTTAGTGATGAAATCATTTATTTTGATAAGGATTAATAGCATGAGTAAAATAAACGCGTTTAAATGTAGTCCAAAAAAAATTCAAGATTTTTAAATAAAAAAATGGTTGCTGTGCCTCACTCGACATAGATGGGTATAGTGTGTCGCGGACTTTTTTGTAGATATTTATAAGATCTACAATTAATTAGAACATTTTATGGTTCTATCTTTTATAGTTTAGGCAGCGTACGCAAAATAAGTAACTTTTCTGGTTGATTTTTTACACCTTGTGTCCGAAAAACCCAAATATCTTACGGAACCCTATTTTTTCCAAAATAAAATATAGCCTATGTTACTCGTGGATAATGTAGCTTTCGAATGGTGAAAGAATTTTTAAAATCGGTCCAGTAGTTTTTGAGCCTATTATGTATATTGTATTAGTACAAACAAACAAACAAACAAACAAAGTTTTCCTCTTTATAATATTAGTGTAGAAGTGTAGATGTAGAACATGACAGACTGCGTCACCTAAATATATAAAAGGAAAAGGTGACTGACTGACTGACTGATCTATCAACGCACAGCTCAAACTATTGGACGGATCGGGCTGCAATTTGGCATGTAGATAGCTATTATGACGTAGGCATCCGCTAAGAAAGGATTTTTGACAATTCAACCCCTAAGGGGGTGAAATAGGGGTTTGACTTTGAAATTTGTATAGTCCACGCGGACGAAGTCGCGAGCATAAGCTAGTCTGTGATATTTTAATACGTTAATTTTTTCGTGAATAGGTACGTGTTAATTTCATTTTTGTGACGTTTCCACAAATTCACGGATTTCGGATTTCTTGCTTTACTTGTGCTATAAGACCTACCTACTTGCCAAATTTCATGATTCTAAGTCAAAGGGAAGTACCCTGTAGGTTTACATGACAGACTCGACAGACAGAGGAATTATTTCCTTAAGTACGAAACCCTAAAAGGAAGCAACCGAGCAAGCAATAGATTTCCAAAATCCACCGTACGCACGTTCCACTCCGACACCGCAGCATCTTCCGGAGATGTTGTCTCTACCATCCTCTACACACTGTACCGAGTCACTGTCTCGCATACAACGCCCAGCCATGGGCTCAGTGACTAGTGGCTAGTGGCTAGTGGCTAGTGGCTAGTGGCTACAAGCGGCCAGCAGGACACAGCAATCAACTAATCATAGCTACATACCAGCTATCATTGATTATTGTCTAATTTTTTCGAAACGCAATAACAAAATAAAGTCTTAATTCATGAAAACCGCGATCATGTGCAAAAAAATTTAAAATAAAGAACTTAGAAATCGCAAACAGTGGCAGGTAGGTACTGATTCTGCGCGCACCCAAAGGTAATGTCTTTTGTTTGTGAAAATAATGTTTTATATTTTACTACTACCAATTCTCCACTATCTACTTCATCAACGGAAGAGCATCTTTCGTAGTCTAAGATCTCGTGAGCTGACAACTGCGTGCACATTACAATTATTTCAGAATAGAATTAGTGTTAGCCTTCCTTCCTCGCGAGTTACGCCGCTCTCCCGTCACCGTGACGACGACGGGGACTTCCTTCGTCGCGAGTTACGCCGCTCTCCCGTCACCGTGACGACGACGGGGAGGCTGTAAGATCGGCATACAAATCTGCGCGAGATGAGAGTCCTGCGCCCTTTGTTCCGACGCGGGAACTCTTTGTGACGAGATCGACGAATACATTAATCTCACAACGCGTAACGCCTCCAAGCTGCAGGAACAAGCGAGCATTGCGAGCATCTGTGCAAATACAAAGAGATACGACGCCATGTTTGTGAGCTCGACGGAGAGCTAGCGTCATGTAACACTTGGCCATGATTAGCGAATCTATGTCAAATAAATCTATTGTTAGTTTTAACCTACTTATTTCTTATTTTGTATGGTCCATCTGCTAAACTTTCACGAGACTATCACGTAAAATGAAAGAGTTCCCTCCTGGCACCTGGCACCTGGCACCTGGCACCTGGCACCTGGCACCTGGCACCTGGCATCTGGCACCTGGCATCTGGCATCTGGCATCTGGCGTGTATGAAGCGGCAAGTGGTACCCAGTGAAAAAGATCGAATGTAGGGTCAGCAACAAAGTAGGTAACTCGCCAGTACAAGCGACTATGGACAGGTGCATACCTAGCTTTATTGCTGACTGTACTACTAGATTAGATTACAGTATGGCCCCGTGCGAATTGGCACACTTCACGCACCTTGGAGAACATCGTGGAGAACATCGTGGAGAACATCGTGGAGAACTCTCAGGCATAATTATATGTAAAAGTTTACTCACGATGTTTTCCTTAACCGCTAGTATTACAATATGACATTTCATTGTAAAATTGCATTATCATCAACCGCTACACGTCCACTGCTGGACAAAGGTCTCTTGTAGTGGGAGGTCTTCCAACGCTGCGCCTTCCGACGTGAGGTTGCCGTTCCAGCACCTTGGGACCCCAAAGTCTATCAGTTGTACGAACTATGTGCCCTGCCCATTGCCACTTCAGCTTCGCAACCCGTTGAGCTATGTCGGTTACTCTGGTTCTCCTACGGATCTCCTCATTCCTTATTTTCACTAAAACCTCATCGACATAGTAACTTCTCAATGTCGAAGTAATCTTTATTGTATAATATATGTAATACTCTAGCTACATACGTAGTGTTTGCTCGCGCTCCGCTACACTACTCGAAGGCGCTCGCGCGACGCCGCTAGTGTGGCCGCAGCACATATTACTTCCCCCCCCCCCCCCCCCCCCCCCTCGCTCACGAGTGTAATGAGTTTCGCTTTGTAAGATAAACACTTTACGTCATGTGTGGAGCCTGGCTGGGCTCGTTCAGTACAATAATGCGAAGGTTCCCGCGTCGCCGAAGTGCAGCGGAGGAACTTCGTTCAGTATATGACGTGAAATCATAATTTAGGCACCTTCTTGTAGTGTCTCACCACAGGTTTGTATGCATTTCCTGTGCTGTGGGAAGCCTACATGACTTCTGACGCGTTACAGTTGTATGGAGTAGGGACTGGCATCTCCGGCCCCGTGCCGACCTTAGCTGTGTACTTATAAACCGTTGGTCCTGTGGAATCTCTCCGGTCGTGTTGGATTGCCGTTCCATCGAACTATGAGAGAGGGCATACTTTTTGTGGTCTTCTTCTTCGCTCTGGGCTGGTTTCCGCACTTAAACGTTTCCGTCTGTTGTGCGTGAGAGGGAATACTTTTTGTGGTGTTACCTTAGAGAATGACGAGAGACTCTATGGTCTGAAACCTTCTCATTGTAGCGGACATCCGTGCTCCGTAGTGGACTGACAATGAGTTGATCACGCGATGATGATGATGATGATGACAGTTTTTAAGATACATTACAAGACGTGAACTGTTTCATAGTGCTCAATGACAATAGGAGCGCGATATAGGGAGATAAGCCAGAGCCGTTATCTAGTAGGTAGGTAGGTAGGTAGGTAGGTAGGTAGGTAGGTACTCAGTGGCTAGCGTATGTCACACCGCTATCGGACCTCATTCGGCCTCGAACCTGGTCCACAAAGCACTTCGTGTACAATTGGCACGGAGCCATGCGCCGCCCCAGTGTCGAGCAGTGGAGCAGGCGACGTTTGCACGCACGCCCGCGCCACGTCCCCGCCACAAATATGCTCACGACATTCGCACTGGACAATTATATCGGACTAGCGACCCGCCCCGGCTTCGCACGGGTAGCTTATTACTATTTTCGCAGGGATCTCTAATTTTTATAAAAATAAAATATAGCCTATGTCACTCAGGAACGATGTAGCTTTCTACTGGTGAAAGAGTTTTCAAAATCGGTTCAGTAGTTCCGGATATTACGAGTACCTTCTTACTAGAAACGAACTTACACACTTTACCTCTTTATAGTATCAGTAGGTAGGTACAGACTACTGATAAGCGACAAGAACAAACAGGCAGCGTGTTATCTTCGTTGCCGATATGAGGTCTAATAATAGAAGTAAGTAGGTACCTGCCTAACTACCCACGTGTCGTTTTACTGCAGTGATTAAGATTATAAAAGTGATAAAAAGATAAATTATTAAACGACATCTGTAAGTGAAGTTCGATCATAATAATCATACGAAGGATTCGTCCGAAGAGTTTTATTTATCGCAATTTTTTCCTCTAATATAAGAGAAAAAATTGTGCTAAATGCTGCGCGTTAAAATGTATCTACTTATGATTTTTTTAAACTATTCCGCAAATATTGGTTAATATTTGTACATCTTCGCTCCACTCCTCTTCTCCGCACCAGTGGACAGGCAGCCTTAGGCCTCGTACGGAGACGCGTGGCGTCTCGCGGCGCGTCGTACGTTTTTTTTGTTTACGGTGAGGCGGCGCGTGAAGCGGCACTGAGCATCGCACGCGTAATGACAAACATATGGCAATATACGATGTTGTTCATAGAGATGCGAGGCGGGAAGAGCGCGGTGGCTGCCGCGTGCGCCGCGTGCACCGCGTGCGCCGCGTGCGCCGCGTGCACCGCGTGCGCCGCGTGCGCCGCGTGCGCCGCCGCCGGCGCCACGATGAACGCCGCGAGGGACGCGTCGATGCCATCCGCGGGTTCGGCCGCAAAAAAAGGCTCCATCTCAAACAAACGCGTATAAAATTGCTTCTCCGTAAACGCACTCATACAACGCCATATGTTTAAATTCAGTGCGGGCCGCGCCGCCCGTCGCAGTGCGGGCCGCCCCGCGTCTCCGTAAACGAGGCCTTAGTGTTGTGTGATACAGAGATATCCCCTAAACCAGTATAATGCGCACCTACCGGCTACCTGGCAGACTATATTATACCACAAAAAAAATTAAAATATTATGTACCTACTTATCGTATCTTGTACATATGCACGGAAATGACTGTATGTCAGTTGTTTGCATATTGTGTGTTCCCGCATCGTTCACCCGACTCTGTAGACTGACGGGAAGGGGTCACATACCGTCATCGTACAGTCGCTAGTCGGTACGTAACTTGTTTTTGTATGACATAGATTGTTATAGATTGATCAACTATCAACAATGCATTATGAAAGAGATTCAATAAAGCTCTAAGCATGAGCGGCGCGAACGGACCTCCTCGCTCGACCTCGGCGCGTGTGACCACGACGCGTGGCGCGCGACAGGCACGACGGGCACGACGGGCACGGCGCGCGACGGACACGACGCGCCTCGACGCTAATTGGCACGTTTTCTACTCCACCGGTGAGTCATCAAGTGTGGACGACTGTTTTCCTTCGTCAGCTGAAGACGACAACCTCTGCCCGGTGAGTGCAGTGTCCCTGTCCCGCTCGACAGTCGCCTCGTCGGCCGGCCGACCTTCATCCCGAGAGGCGTTTGAGAGTAAATAAAACACAACACGAGCGTTTGTTTTGTTTTTTATTCAGAAATTCGAGTCATTAACATTAGTTTAGTTATAAATTCATTCTAGCGTAAAGTCTAAACAACCGCCCGCCGCGCGCCGCGCGCCACGCGCCAGTGTTGCCGCGCGCCGCGCGCCAGTGTCGCCGCGCGCCGCGCGCCGCGCGCCAGTGTCGCCGGCACTAGCTACTGGCTAGCCGCCGACGCGCGACGCCCGACTTGCGGCTAAATAATAATATCATTAGTATCGCTATATATTACATCACCTCAGTTGCTTCGCTTATTGCTATAGTGAGTCGCGCGGCTCTCCTCCCCGACTTCAGACTTATTGCTATAGTGAGTCGCGCGGCTCTCCTCCCCGACTTCAGACTTCCGACGCTACGAAATAAACTCCGAATATCAAAATATTACATCGTCGTAACCAACGAGAAACGATAAGTCGTTGTACGTAGAGAATAAATTCATTTACAATTCAATATTCACGTCTCTAAATAGTTATACATATTATTATTTACATCGTATGCAACTTTTAAATACAATATAAATAATTAGTAAAAATGACTAGAAGTTGAGACAGTGACGCTCGGCTGCACCTCGGCTGCACCTCGGCTGCACCTCGGCTGCACCTCGGCTGCACCTCGGCTGCACCTCGGCCGCCGCGTCGTCTCCGGTGTAAAGTTATTAAACATTATTTTAACCTGTTATATAATTCGTATAGTTTTTTAACAACAACTGGATAAGTAAGTAATCATTTTTGACAAAGTCGCTCACGGTTGTTTGCGATCTCAATCGCATTAATAAAATCTTTTTGAACGACGATCTTCGTTAGCTTAATACATTACTTACAGAGTCTGTAATCACATTAACCTAAGTAATACATTACTTACGGAGTCTGTAATCACATTAACCTAAGTAATAAATTACTTACGGAGTCTGTAATCACATTAACCTAAGTAATACATTACTTACGGAGTCTGTAATCACATTAACCTAAGTAATACATTACTTACGGAGTCTGTAATCACATTAACCTAAGTAATACATTACTTACGGAGTCTGTAATCACATTAACCTAAAAAATAAAACGACTTACTTAGTGTACAATAAACATTAGATACAGGTCACGGCACAAGTCGTTACAAAAATGAACTCTCAATTGTAGTTTATTTAAGCTCTTTTCAAAACAGTCTGCGAATAAAACACATTTCGTAGAATGCAGCGGTGGGATTGAACTTCGACCCCGATTCACACTCGCGTCGGGTCAAATGATTTTATTAATATTATTATTAATTTTCTTTATTAGAAGATGAATGTTTTCAAAACTGATTTAGATTTCAAGTTCATGAAAATAGGTGGTAGGAAACCTAAATTAATATAATATTAAGTAATCCCTTCTTAGGGAATCTAATAAGTATGGAATAATCTAATACGTGAAAAGGACAGAAGTGAACTCACTGACATTGGCACTCTTGGAGACAGACCTTGGACGGATCGTACCGAAGAAAAGCGTCGACCGGCGAGACCAGTCTGTACTACGTGTCACACAGCAGCTACTTGTGAAACGTAATGTAGAGGGGGTGGCTTCTTTGGCAGTTATAACATAATATGAATCATGATCGTAGAGACTAGAAGTAAACAACTCTGAAGGCGTGACTGTTTAACAATATTGGCAATAACTTAAAAGTCACAGATGTAACCTTTGAGGTAAGTACATGGTTTGAGACGATATATTTAATATAAAGTGTACATAAAATATTATCTCAGACCACAGTTGAGATATTTAAAAAAATATAGAAAGATGTGATATAAATTGTATCATGATGAACTAAAAGGCAACAGATTAATTCGTAATTAATAAGAATTTTCTTAAAACAATGAGTATGACGACAATAAATAGAATAATGTAGATTAAATTAAATGTTACTGGTATAATGATGACAATAGAGTAACGGTTACGAACAATCGTGTAAGAATGACTTTAAACATCTCAATTATTTCGTAATAAAATTATGTAACTGATGTTGTAATTGTTGTACAAAAAGGCATCATCTGTACGGGAGCGGTGTCTGTGTGCTCGACCGTAGCAATAGGGACCATAGGGACCCTCCGAGCGGTGCTGTGCTCGGGGCGCCAGCTGGGCCCGACGGTTGTATCTTGAAACTACTTAATATAGTCCAGATTGCAGAAAACTCCATTAGTGCGAGTACTGTCCGCGGTACATTTGTTCGGGACTACGTCATGAAATGTTATGGATTGAATAGCGCCATCTAGTTGCATCTGTGGCAACCGCCATAATCTATTGATATAGCTCGCTCAAGTGCATGAGTGGAGTGCTCAGGAGTCAGGACAGGTTGTG
This sequence comes from Maniola hyperantus, assembly GCF_902806685.2. NCBI lineage: Eukaryota > Metazoa > Arthropoda > Insecta > Lepidoptera > Nymphalidae > Maniola > Maniola hyperantus. The sequence goes on from NC_048554.1 coordinate 13,699,610, forward strand.
GCAGCGCAGGCGCGGCGCGAGGGGCTGGTACTCCTTGCCCGAGCGCGGCCGCAGCGTGCTGGTCGTGTGCCGCAGCACCCTGCACACACCCAGACATGACATGACTCGCAGCTTTAGTTTTAAGTACGTATTAATTATCACCACTTTATCATATTATCACCATACAAATAAAAACATTGTCAATCAGGAAGCGTAAAATTTTACCAATTCTGAATAAATAATTTGAGCTTGAGTTTGAGTTTGGGTTTTTAAAGAAGTTCTAGTAAATGAATTGGGTTTTTAAAGTAGTTCTAGTTATAAATATAAATTACCAATATCTTGTAAAGGTCATTATGGAGAGAAAGATGTACGTACCATAATTAGTGTCAAATACTATATTAATTAGTGGCTGTAATTGTAATTATGATAAACAATCGAGAAACTTCCGGCTGGAAAATTGGGGTACCTAGATCATAACTTGATGAACAACGAATTGTTGGAAGCTCCGTGCCTCCCCCTCCCCCCCCCCCCCCACAGAACATACTTACAAGCAGGGTACACTTGAGGAAGCGTCATCATACCGCCAATAAACCATAACTATCATCGGTCAACTGGCTGAATGGCCATTAGTGCGGCCCTGCCCTTAGCTTGTCCGAGTTTGGCCTCGCTAATGGCCCCGAGGCCCAGTCTCTTCTTGGGGGGGCAAGCGGGGGGCGAATCAGACGTAAAAGAGGATTTTAAAATATTACTATGATTTTTGTCACAAATATTGTTTGGGTCCTGGGAAAGTAGCAGAACTTTTGACAGTACAAGACGATCAGTATCACTTGCCTCATGGTGACGGGCGTGTCGGAGGACGAGTGCGACGAGCAGATGGACAGCGTCTCCACGTAGTCCGACATGTCCGACGCGCCGCTCGACGTGCTGTGCGTGTCCAGCACTCCTGCGGGGAATACGTACGTACGGCGTTAGACAAACTGGAAAGTTTTTCTATACGTGAGTAAAGCTGGTTTCTTTTACATTTATAATAATTATTGAATGGATTATGCAAATACTTTCAGATTGAAACTTGAAATATGAAAATTGAAATGACGCACCTCGACCGGGCTTGACGGTAACGGAGAGGATGGGCACCTCCGCCTCGGCGGAGCAGCACTTGTGCGTGTCGGCGGGCTCGGCGCGCGGCCCGCCCGACGAGCGCGAGCGGCGCGGCGCGGCGTGCGGCGAGTCGGCGGCGCGGCGCGCGGAGCGGTAGCGGCGGCGTGCGGCGGCCGACGTGGCGGGCAGCTCGTGCGCGCCGCGCGCCACCAGCGACCAGCTCGACACGCCCGAGTCGTTCGACGACGACGAGTCGCGGTTGCCGACCGCCACAGTGACGCAGCGCGCCTTGGACGCCTCCGAGCTGTCCGCATCCGACAGCTTGCCGGCGGCGCAAGTGCACGGCGCACCAGCCGCGCCCGCGTCACGCAATGTCTCGATGGACGACGCCGAACCACGGCTGCCGACGCTGCCGTCGAACTCCTTCACGTCGTCGAGGAAGCGCGACGAGTCGGCCGAGCTCGAGCGCTTGCGGAAGTCGGCGCGCTCGTGCGGCGCGCGCAGCTGCACACGCTGAGCGGCGGCCACGGGCCCGGCCCGCGCCTCGTCGGGGCCGCACAGCGTGGGGTTGCTGGCCGACTTCTCGTCCAGCAGCCTGCCGATGGTGCTCTTGGCCGGGTACTTCAGGGTGTGAAACCCGAAGCTTCCGATCGGGGACATCGGCGTGTAGCCGGAGGGAAGCGCCTTCTCCTGGTCGAGCTTGTTGCTGTCGAGGGAGGTGGGCTCCATCAGCAGGTACTCGTCGCTGAATAGTTTTCTATTCGCCGTCGCCGCCGCGTCATCTTGCGGATGTCCGCACTGGGTGCAAGTGGGCGCGCCTGCTGCGGCGGCGAGGCAGAGCGCGGGCCGCAGGTTGGCGCCGAGCGCGTCAAGCTCGGGTTGCGTGACTCCCGCTTTTCGAAGTAGATCTTTGGCGTTCTCGTAGTGCTCCAGAGATAGCGCGAAACTGAGATTCTCGTAGTTCGCCTGCGGCCCTTCGTTGACTTCCACCGTTCCCGAGTCGAGACTTCGGCTCATTTGATTATCGAGAAACATGAAATTGTCGTTTTGTGTTTTCCTCTTCGTTTTGCGAGAGAGGTCCACCGTCGCGTAGAGGGCGTTTCTGTCGGTCGCACTACTCGGCATCACGTTTTCTTTATTGGGCGCGGTAGCTTCGGCGTCGTTCGGATTTCTTGTACAGTACGGCAGTTTGATCCAGTTGTTGGCCCAGTCCGTGACTCTCTGGCAGGGACAGTTCGCCGGCTCGAAGCTCTCATCGCTGTCTACGATAGTCGCTCGCTTCGGCCTTTTGCCCAACTTGAGCAGACATCCGCAAGGCTTTTTCAATATGAGCGTATTTGAGGTAGAATTCTTAGTAATTTTAAATAACTCGCTATTGAGACATTCTTTTAATCTTTTAGGTGTATCGTAGTATTCTCCTTCGACCTACCAAAAAATAAACCAACTTTACGATATTGCGTAACAAAGAAACAAAATATACAGTTAATTGTTGATACGTACCTCTGCTGAAAGTATCTTTGGCACGTCGTAATTGTCATAAGGTCCGATGCTCGTGGCATTATGTTCACCGATGGAGGCGAGGTGCGAGTGGCTGAACGAGCGCACGGGGAGGGGCATGGGAGGTTTCCGCGTGAGGTTCAGCTCCAGCCTCACCGGCTTGGGCGGGCGCTCGGGGGGGCCCGGGCGCTCCGGCGCGCAGCGACAAACCTCCTCACTCTTTTTACTGACGAGGGGCCCATTACTGCTGACCGTCACAGTCGCGTTGTGAGTTTCGCCCACGGCCTCCATGGTCCACGCGGGGCTGAAGGGCTTCGCCCCCGGCGTCAGCGCGGCTGTGGACGAGCGAGACAGAGCGCCCAGCTTAGATATACAACTCATGCATCTTTCCAGCATCACATTTCCGTTTCCACTCCACGGAGCCATGTCCGTTCCGTCTATAGTTTCGTTGACGGATGCCGTGTCGCCCAAGCCCATGTCCTGAAACTGATGCGTCCGTTCTGCGGAAGGCCAGTAGGGCGACACGAGCCCGGCCTCGTCCCCCATACAAGGATCTTCGTAAAGTCGCAGGTCGGTCGGCGGCAGGGAGCGGTCTATGGTGTTCAGTTCTAGTCGTCGCACGTGGGGCTTCTTGAACGTGTTGTTCGAGTTGGGGCTCTGGGTACCTGGGGACACATTTGGCGTTTGTGAAAAGCTAAATATTTATGAACATTTGATTTTATAAAATTGAAATATTGGATCTCGCGTCATACCTTTTTGTAACAATTTGTACGAGTTGAAAATAAAGTTAGCGCTGAAAACAATTCAGAAATAATATTTGGTGTCCCTCAGGGGAGCGTGTTAGGCCCTAGCTTAGCTATATATACAATAATTTATGAAACATTATGAGTGTTAACCTACTGTTAAGAGTTTACTGTTCTTTAACTCAGTCGTTAATATTATATGGCATTATAGCCTGGGGCTCATGTGGATCAACTTTACTAGACAAACTAAATAAGGCTCAAAAACTTAATCTCAAAATTAACTTAAAAAAGAATCGTCAATTTCCTACGGAATAATTATTTAAGCTAAGTCTTTACTTACTAACCTCAAGAAAAATATTCATTTGGCAAATAACAATGTATATGGCAAAATACAAAGACAAGTTCACAATCGAGCAAACTCCCGGTCACCTTAGGCAAAGGCAACTAAGATGTTCAGTTCCCCGACGAACGTCTGGATTCTCGAGTAGACATTTTACAGCTGCGGCACCGAAACTATTCAATAACCTTCCGCTGGAGGTATCTAATCTGATTTTATGTGCCCAGCGCCCATCCTTAAAGAAAAAACTTAAATTCTATATTAAGAAATTTCTCCTAGAAACCCCTTTTGAAAATTTTGAGCGTCTTTATGACAAGATCTGTTCAAACGAATGCTTTAACTTATTAAAATTTATCCTATCTGTTTAAATTATATATCTAAACTCCGTATGCATTAATACTGTTGCACCAAATAGAATATAGTTTTAGTAATGTATGAATATATATAGTATAGTATAAATATAATATAGTATATAATATAATATAATATAGTATGAATGAGGTCGATGAACTTTGTCAGCCCTAGCACAGACTACGGTCTATTTGGGCTGCAAACTGCCAACACCAGTCTCAGCTTATTATCTAGTGCTTTGGTCTAAAAGTGTGGTGTAAATTGTTCACTTTTCGTTTTGTCTAAATAAAAAAAATAGCTAGTGGTGGATGTCGGCGGCCTGGTCCGTCACCAGCACGTGCAGGCCCTCGCCCTTGCCGCAGTGCGAGCCACCCTCGAAGCAGAACCGCCCTTCCTCCACTCCGTAGCGCCTATATCATACATACATACATACCTAGCGGGCGCCTCCTCGGCGTGAGCAGGCCCCGGGAGGCGAGGTGGAACTCCCGCGCGATGTCGGCGGCCTGGTCCGTCACCAGCACGTGCAGGCCCTCGCCCTTGCCGCAGTGCGAGCCACCCTCGAAGCAGAACCGCCCTTCCTCCACTCCGTAGCGCCTATATCATACATACATACATACCTAGCGGGCGCCTCCTCGGCGTGAGCAGGCCCTGGGAGGCGAGGTGGAACTCCCGCGCGATGTCGGCGGCCTGGTCCGTCACCAGCACGTGCAGGCCCTCGCCCTTGCCGCAGTGCGAGCCACCCTCGAAGCAGAACCGCCCTTCCTCCACTCCGTAGCGCCTATATCATACATACATACATACCTAGCGGGCGCCTCCTCGGCGTGAGCAGGCCCTGGGAGGCGAGGTGGAACTCCCGCGCGATGTCGGCGGCCTGGTCCGTCACCAGCACGTGCAGGCCCTCGCCCTTGCCGCAGTGCGAGCCACCCTCGAAGCAGAACCGCCCTTCCACCACTCCGTAGCGCCTATATCATACGTACATATATTTCATGAACAAACGGAAAATACATAATGTACATTATATTTAAAGAAACTTCTCGACATTAATTTACGATGGCATTGCGCTAGTTAGCCTTGTGGAGCCAAACAGACTTGCCCTCTGACATTATCACTAAGAGGTGAAAGTGTAGTCAAGTGCAAGCTTATATCAATCGATTTGCCCGATTACGTCTAATGTTGGGTCCAGGTCTTCCCAAAAGTACACACGGGTCTACTTCGTGTATGTCTTGAAGGTCGCCAGTCAGGGTAGCCTAACAATGAAGTGGGAAAGCCCAACTCACCGCAGATGTGCGATCTCCCACACGCCCAGCAGGCGCGGCGGCACTCCCGACGTCAAGGCGAAGCGTCGCTCGTGCAGATGCAGCCGCGCGGGGCCGGCCGCCAGCCGCCGCGCGCCACTGTCGCCGCTCGAGCCCAGCAGCACCAGGAACTCACCGCAGATGTGCGATCTCCCACACGCCCAGCAGGCGCGGCGGCACTCCCGACGTCAAGGCGAAGCGTCGCTCGTGCAGATGCAGCCGCGCGGGGCCGGCCGCCAGCCGCCGCGCGCCACTGTCGCCGCTCGAGCCCAGCAGCACCAGGAACTCACCGCAGATGTGCGATCTCCCACACGCCCAGCAGGCGCGGCGGCACTCCCGACGTCAAGGCGAAGCGTCGCTCGTGCAGATGCAGCCGCGCGGGGCCGGCCGCCAGCCGCCGCGCGCCACTGTCGCCGCTCGAGCCCAGCAGCACCAGGAACTCACCGCAGATGTGCGATCTCCCACACGCCCAGCAGGCGCGGCGGCACTCCCGACGTCAAGGCGAAGCGTCGCTCGTGCAGATGCAGCCGCGCGGGGCCGGCCGCCAGCCGCCGCGCGCCACTGTCGCCGCTCGAGCCCAGCAGCACCAGGAACTCACCGCAGATGTGCGATCTCCCACACGCCCAGCAGGCGCGGCGGCACTCCCGACGTCAAGGCGAAGCGTCGCTCGTGCAGATGCAGCCGCGCGGGGCCGGCCGCCAGCCGCCGCGCGCCACTGTCGCCGCTCGAGCCCAGCAGCACCAGGAACTCACCGCAGATGTGCGATCTCCCACACGCCCAGCAGGCGCGGCGGCACTCCCGACGTCAAGGCGAAGCGTCGCTCGTGCAGATGCAGCCGCGCGGGGCCGGCCGCCAGCCGCCGCGCGCCACTGTCGCCGCTCGAGCCCAGCAGCACCAGGAACTCACCGCAGATGTGCGATCTCCCACACGCCCAGCAGGCGCGGCGGCACTCCCGACGTCAAGGCGAAGCGTCGCTCGTGCAGATGCAGCCGCGCGGGGCCGGCCGCCAGCCGCCGCGCGCCACTGTCGCCGCTCGAGCCCAGCAGCACCAGGAACTCACCGCAGATGTGCGATCTCCCACACGCCCAGCAGGCGCGGCGGCACTCCCGACGTCAAGGCGAAGCGTCGCTCGTGCAGATGCAGCCGCGCGGGGCCGGCCGCCAGCCGCCGCGCGCCACTGTCGCCGCTCGAGCCCAGCAGCACCAGGAACTCACCGCAGATGTGCGATCTCCCACACGCCCAGCAGGCGCGGCGGCACTCCCGACGTCAAGGCGAAGCGTCGCTCGTGCAGATGCAGCCGCGCGGGGCCGGCCGCCAGCCGCCGCGCGCCACTGTCGCCGCTCGAGCCCAGCAGCACCAGGAACTCACCGCAGATGTGCGATCTCCCACACGCCCAGCAGGCGCGGCGGCACTCCCGACGTCAAGGCGAAGCGTCGCTCGTGCAGATGCAGCCGCGCGGGGCCGGCCGCCAGCCGCCGCGCGCCACTGTCGCCGCTCGAGCCCAGCAGCACCAGGAACTCACCGCAGATGTGCGATCTCCCACACGCCCAGCAGGCGCGGCGGCACTCCCGACGTCAAGGCGAAGCGTCGCTCGTGCAGATGCAGCCGCGCGGGGCCGGCCGCCAGCCGCCGCGCGCCACTGTCGCCGCTTGAGCCCAGCAGCACCAGGTACTGGCGCGCGTCGCCCAGCTGCGCGCTCACCTTCACCTGAAGGTACACCACTGTCAACTCGTTCTTAGCATTTGATACCTTTCTTTGCAATTTGACCATTGGTATTGACCTAGTTGACTCTTGATCTAGTTTGCTAGCTTTGTTTGCGTATGGATTATGAGAAGAGAGATACAAGAGAACCGTTGGACGTGCAGTCCAACAGTCTCCAGGCGGAGACAAGCACTACCCACCGACTACCAGATTTTGTGCTGTTCTTTCTCCAGTTCAGAACGAAAGAAATCAGTGTAGCTCAAAATCCACAACCTACAATACACTACCACTTAACGCTTTGCTGGAACGTCCAGTTCACTGGGCACCAGCGATGGGCACGGCATACACGACTACCCACACATGGGATAAGCGCGAGATTAGGGAGTTTTGCGAGTAGTTACACGCACGGCGTGATAGAGTACCTACTTCTTGAGTTGGGCAGCCATTGTTAACGAAATCGTGTGATTAAATCAATTTTGATAGGTGTCTCTCTGTCGCTAGTGACACAAGGTTGCCGGTGAATCGAGCAACGAGGAAGCACCCCACGAAGCCTCAAGAGGGGCTCAGTAATGCCTATAACTTTACTGTAAACTTGATGATTGTATTGCGATCTTCTGCCTGAAGCCGTCAATGTTGCGACTGCTCTGTCTCATTGGACTGTAGGAGTGAGGACACGGTGCACGTTCTAGTCCATCACTTGTGTCACCGTGTTTGCACACAGACTACAAATTGAGATTTGCTGTCGAGGAAACGATAAGAGTACGCATGTTTGAGTCTATGTACCTGTGGAGCTTTTTTAAAAAAATATGCGTAGTACTTGCGTACCTGCCACTGCATGAGGCGCTCGCGGGTCTCGAAGGCCAGCACGGCGGTGAAGTCCTGGCACAGCAGCGCCAGCGTGTGCGAGTGCTTGTCCAGCGTGAAGCCCGCCTCGCAGCCCAGGTAGCGCTGCAGCGACAGTGACGCCTTGCTGGCGGCGCCGCCGCAGCGCGCGCGCGAGTCGCGGTACACTTGCAGGTGCACGCAGTCTGCGGGACCTCATGGACGTCAGTACACCACTCGATGACCAGAATTGTGCCGATACAACTCTAGACTGACGTCATGCAGGGGAAAGCGGTACATGGTGATCGATGAACGCTACGACGCTTCTTTCCCCGATAACGATAAAAATATTGTGAAACCCCCTCTTTTATTTTTTTTTGTGAAGAACGCACTGATTTAGATTCAACTGAGAAATTAGTTGATAGAGGTTGAAATTACGGTGACCATCAAATTTTGACCTTCAATAACAAAATGCTTGACAGTAGTTAGAGTTTGGGGGATCTGGATCCTAACTTAGTGAACAACCGGGAAACGTAATGCATATATATATATATATATATATATATATATATATGTATTATTTGTGTTTTATTAACTACAATGACATTTAGGAATTAACTACATTTTTTTTTTGTCTGATCTGATTAAATATTAACTTTGTACGGGAGCGGTGTGCAGACTCGAGCGTACCAAAGGGAGATCTGAATAGATCGGAATAGTGCGGGGGACGTGCCGGTGTGCGGGGCGTCTCCCGCACACCCGCACAGCGCCCGCGCTAACCCGGTGCGGAATAGTGCGGGGGACGTGCCGGTGTGCGGGGCGTCTCCCGCACACCCGCACAGCGCCCGCGCTAACCCGGTGCGGAATAGTGCGGGGGACGTGCCGGTGTGCGGGGCGTCTCCCGCACACCCGCACAGCGCCCGCGCTAACCCGGTGCGGCATAGTGCGGGGGACGTGCCGGTGTGCGGGGCGTCTCCCGCACACCCGCACAGCGCCCGCGCTAACCCGGTGCGGAATAGTGCGGGGGACGTGCCGGTGTGCGGGGCGTCTCCCGCACACCCGCACAGCGCCCGCGCTAACCCGGTGCGGAATAGTGCGGGGGACGTGCCGGTGTGCGGGGCGTCTCCCGCACACCCGCACAGCGCCCGCGCTAACCCGGTGCGGAATAGTGCGGGGGACGTGCCGGTGTGCGGGGCGTCTCCCGCACACCCGCACAGCGCCCGCGCTTACCCGGTGCGGAATAGTGCGGGGGACGTGCCGGTGTGCGGGGCGTCTCCCGCACACCCGCACAGCGCCCGCGCTAACCCGGTGCGGAATAGTGCGGGGGACGTGCCGGTGTGCGGGGCGTCTCCCGCACACCCGCACAGCGCCCGCGCTAACCCGGTGCGGAATAGTGCGGGGGACGTGCCGGTGTGCGGGGCGTCCCCCGCCTCTTACTCTGATTTCTATTTCGATCTGTCGCGTACTATACCTAGAATCCCCGAAGTATCTCAATGTCAGATAGCGGTATCTCCCGCGTCCGTCGTCGCGCGCGGAGATAACAGCTGATAAGCTGGCTGTACGTGTTTACTGACTAATTTGTCGTATTTGTTTGTGTGTCTGTTCGCTCTCACCTGCCACCGGCGACAGCTTCCGCATGACGCACCAGCGCGACTTCCACTGCGAACAAAACCACGGCGTTACTACATGCGCTGAGACGACGCCCTGCATGTTTGCGGACGAGCCGGCCAAATGTACCCAAACGACTGATCCACTACTAAGCCAAATAAAAGGAAACTTTGTTCCATCGACTGTTGCCCCTTCCGAACCCCCAACGACACTAACTTGAATAGCACATACTTCAGCACCCGAGTATGTACTTGTGGTTGAAAGGTAGCCATTTACAATAATTACCTTTTTCCCATCGCGGAATTTGACCGTGCCTTCGATGATGGTGTTGTCATCGGCCATCTTCGCGTTGCGTGTCGTACACGGGTGCCGTGTGGGTGCGCCTCGGGTGCGACGTGGGTGCGGCCCGGGTGCCGCGTGGGTGCACTCGGGCGCAGCGCGCGCGCTACGCGGCCGCTACGGCTGGCGGAGGCGTAGCGCCTCCCATGGCGTGCGCAGTGCGCGAGGCACGCCGCGCGCCGCTCACATCACTTCACACACCTTGTTTATTCTGGAACAAGCGAAAATACTGATGGATTTCTGGACTCTAAATACGTAAATACATATACATAATACATATGCATGTAATATAATATACAGCCCAACAATATACAGGGTTACAGGAAAATAGGACACGATCCCGTTAAGGGGTTATAGTACAGGACATTAGCTATCAAACGACCCCTAAAGTGCTTATGCGAAAGTGTATCGTTTTCGAGTTATTCATGAGAGTGAGATGAAAAGTTGTGTGTTTCGCACGGGTGCAAATTTATTTGCGCTCGAGTTTTGAATTCCTCGCTACGCTCAGGATTCTATCTTTCAATATATCTATAATATTCAACCTTAGAATCCTTCGCTGGCTCGGAATTCGATACAAACTCTCGGCACAAAATAACATCTTTGCACCCTTGCATAACAAATAACTATTCATTTGTTTCGGCTTCTACAACTACCTAACCTAACTACCAAGACCTAAACTGTCATGCCTTATGGAAAGAAATGGTGACGTCTAGGTTGAAGGTGCCTAGAAGATGCCTTTTCACTTATTGCTAATAACTAGAGGATGCCCGCGGCGGCTTCGTCTGCGTGAATTTAGGTTTTTTGAAAATCCCGTGGGAACTCTTTGATTTTCTGGGATAAAAAGTAGCCTATGTCCGTTTCCGGGATCTAAGCTGACCCTGTACCATTTCATATAAATCAGTTGAAAAGATTGGCTTTTAAGAATCCCGTGGGAACTCTTTAATTTTTCAAAATAAAAAGTAGCAGGCCTACGTCCTACTCCGAGATGGCAGCACTCTGGTGAGATCTATAGAGCGCACTCTGACTTAGCTTAGAGTTACAACAAGACAGAGCTATATCTCTCACATAAATCTGTCTCATTTTAACTCAATCTTAAGTCTGAGCAAAGTCAAAGTGCGCTCTATAGATTTTTTTTTTTTTTTTTATTCAGATACAAGTTAGCCCTTGACTGCAATCTCACCTGGTGGTAAGTGATGATGCAGTCTAAGATGATAGCGGGCTAACCTGGAAGGGGTATGGCAGTTTTTATTAAACCCATACCCCTCTGGTTTCTTCACGGCATCGTACCGGAACGCTAAATCGCTTGGCGGCACGGCTTTGCCTATATCAGCCTTATGTAAAGTCTGAGTGCTGAGTGCTTACTAGTTAAGAGGAAAAAACTACATTTTTGTATACAAGTTTTAGGATAGTTATTTTGTTGGCAATAGGCTAGTTGACACTTTTTTTAAGTAGGTCTTAAATGGTTAATATTTGTCCTATTAGATCAAAAAAATTAACACTATATTTTTTTGCGCCCTAAAAACCGTAAAACTTTAATTTAAAAATATATTTTTCTTAGACAGGTGAAAACACTGTCGGCCATGTTTGGCCGATAGATTATCTGTGCTCTGACGTCATGCATTTGTAAACAACAGCATAACCTCCCAAAGTTTAATAAACATGACTTCTATACTAGTTTACATGAAAAATATAGTAATTATCGTTATTGAATCATCCGAGAATGTAAAAAACGCATCGATAAAGACCACAGGAAAGTTGTGGACTAGAGTGCCCAGTGAAATAAATATACGTAACACGCGAAGACTTGCTTAAAGGGATCCTATATGACTAACGACTTCAACCCAAATTTATTTTTGCAAAGATCACTTTGTTGTAAGTCTTACTTAATAACTTATTCAATTTATAAAGAGAAAACGATAATTTTTTACGTTTACTATGAGTTTTTAGAAATATATAAAAACTACCTTATGCTCGTGACTTCGCCCGCGTGGACTTCATAAATTTCAAACCTCCATTTAACCCACTCAGAGGTGGAATTTCAAAAAATCCTTTCCTAGTGGATACCTTCTCTTTACCTACAAAGAACACACCCACCAAATTTCATGTATCTAGGACCAGTTGTTTAGATGTTTAGGCTGTGCGTTGATATATAAGTTAGTCAGGACTTTAAATTTTATATATATGGATACTACGTTAGTCCCCGCGTGACATAGGGATGACATTTCTTTGTTTACATATTTAATGACGTCACATCATGGCTGACAGCGTTTTCTGCGTTTCAAATAAAAATAAAAACTGTATTTTTTTAAATTGGATTTATATATCCATCCTGCGTTTTTAATAATTGTTATTGATATATTTCGTTGTCTTAAGCAAAATACTATAATAAATAATCATTTATTGGACGAAATTAGATATGAGTCAAGTAGCCCATTGCAACACCTACTTTCTCATTCAGTTGAAATGAACATGGTCGCTTCATCGAATAAATTTATTATTTATTTATTTATTTATTTATTTATCGTGTCGTCATTTTAGCTTTCATCATTTGATGATAACAGATATATAACATGGACTTTGTTGCTTTTTATCATGTTCTTATCAGACTTCATCTTTGAGATAATATAATCTAAACATATTATAGTGTCACGTGTGTCACAAGTTACCTGCTACACACGTGTCACGTGTGTCACAAGTTACCTGCTACACACGTGTCACGTGTGTCACAAGTTACCTGCTACACACGTGTCACGTGTGTCACAAGTTACCTGCTACACACGTGTCACGTGTGTCACAAGTTACCTGCTACACACGTGTCACGTGTGTCACAAGTTACCTGCTACACACGTGTCACGTGTGTCACAAGTTACCTGCTACACACGTGTCACGTGTGTCACAAGTTACCTGCTACACACGTGTCACGTGTGTCACAAGTTACCTGCTACACACGTGTCACGTGTGTCACAAGTTACCTGCTACACACGCCATCGGGAAGCAGGGCTCGATGACGATTCCCATTTCGAATACTCGTTATAAAATGTTATTTGCATAAAATACGTTTTTGCACTATTCTATTATATTCTAATGAGGATACTTACAACGGCACAAAAAGCTCGAAGCACGATCAACCTCCGATAGTGACACAAAGTAACTTTACAACCGTGTTTCACTCCACACTCCACACTCTACACTCTACACACTGCACTCAACCGACCGCGAGGCTCGACACTCGACACTACGACCGACGGCAAAGTACGAACTCGCGCAGTGGCGGGAAAGTTTCCGCGCTCGGCGGGCGCGCGGCGTCGCTGGGCGGGCGGCGGACACACTGGCGGCGCGGGCCCGCCGTGCGGCGCGGGGGCGGGCGGGCGGGGGCGCGCAGGCGCGGCGCGTGCACTCCGCTAATTGCGCGCTCTCCTGACGCGTTGACAACACTATTTACGGGGAGTTTTTAAATAATGTTTTCTGCTATTCCTACCCTTATTTAAATAAAAATTAATGTTTGTTTGCCTGTCTGTTGGTATGCGTTCATTAAATTGAGTTGAAATTTTGTACAGTTTTTGTAGGCACTTGCGAGAAAGTTTTTGAGATATCATCAACATAATAGAAGCGCAATATTCTACAGCATCAGAATTGAGGAGCTGGGGACCGGAGTTTATGATGTAGTCTTTGCTTCTTAACTACAATAATATTTCAGCATGAACAGTTGCCGAATTGTGCATTTCGTACATTTCCTGCACGTACCTTGCATCGACAGGATTGAAGAGTTGACAGCAATGCTGCAGTCTATGCGCGATACCGACAACAGTTATTTCGTACATTTCCTGCACGTACCTTGCATCGACAGAATTGAAGAGTTGACAGCAATGCTGCAGTCTATGCGCGATACCGACAACAGTTATTTCGTACATTTCCTGCACGTACCTTGCATCGACAGGATTGAAGAGTTGACAGCAATGCTGCAGTCTATGCGCGATACCGACAACAGTTATTTCGTACATTTCCTGCACGTACCTTGCATCGACAGAATTGAAGAGTTGACAGCAATGCTGCAGTCTATGCGCGATACCGACAACAGTTATTTCGTACATTTCCTGCACGTACCTTGCATCGACAGAATTGAAGAGTTGACAGCAATGCTGCAGTCTATGCGCGATACCGACAACAGTTATTTCGTACATTTCCTGCACGTACCTTGCATCGACAGAATTGAAGAGTTGACAGCAATGCTGCAGTCTATGCGCGATACCGACAACAGTTATTTCGTACATTTCCTGCACGTACCTTGCATCGACAGAATTGAAGAGTTGACAGCAATGCTGCAGTCTATGCGCGATACCTACAACAGACTCCTCGCGGTTTAGGAATGTCGTTTTTGCAGCTTAAGGACGGTACGGATTTGGATGAAAAAAGTTATTGGCCCATTTTGCAAACTTTTTCTATTGAGTAAACAATAATTTGCACATCGGTTTTCTATTGAGTAAACAATAATTTGCACATCGGTTTTCTATTGAGTAAACAATAATTTGCACATCGGTTTTCTATTGAGTAAACAATAATTTGCACATCGGTTTTCTATTGAGTAAACAATAATTTGCACATCGGTTTTCTATTGAGTAAACAATAATTTGCACATCGGTTTTCTATTGAGTAAACAATAATTTGCACATCGGTTCAGAAACTTTAGAGATATCGATGTACAAATACAACCATACTTACACATTAAAAAAACCGGCCAAGTGCGAGTCAGGCCCGCACACTGAGGGTTCCGTACTACAGTCGTATTTTTTCAACATTTTGCACGCTAATTCAAAAACTATGATGCATAAAAATAAATAAAAATCTGTTTTAGAATGCACAGGTGAAGCCCTTTCATATGATACCCCACTTGATATACATAGTTATCTTACTTAGAAAATTGAAAATACTAATTATTAGTTCATGACCACAATTTAATTTTTTTTGTGTGATCTGACCCTAAATTCATAGTTTTCAGATTTTTCCCCTAAAGCCAGCTATGAGACCTACCTACCTGCCAAATTTCATGATTCTAGGTCAACGGGAAGTACCCTGTAGGTTTCTTGACAGACAGACAGACAACAAAGTGATCCTATAAGGGTTCCGTTTTTCCTTTTGAGGTACGGAACCCTAAAAACTTCATCGAGATGACAGCCTGCTGCTTTTTTGAATATCGATTAAGAATTAAGATTTAAAAAGACTTTTTTGCGTTTTGCTAAAACACTGGGGCCGATTCTCTAGGCGGTTTTCTAATTTTAAAATGTCTAATATTAGACTTAGAAAGGTGTGTTATTCTGAAAACCAACTTAAATGACAGGTCTAACCTAAAATTGAATTTGACAGCACTAAACTATTCAATTTAGATTTTAAAGAGCAAAAGTTATTCTGTTGCACGAACTAAATGCCTAAATTAAGAAACGTTAACCTAAAATTTTCTAAAATTAGAGTGGACCTCGCGAGGTGCCCACTAAATTTAAAGAGTCTGCTTAAATGGCAAAATGGACGTGTTTTGAAAGAAATATTTTTATTTGAGTTTAGAATTGTTATATTTAAGATAAAAAAAGTATCTTTTAAGTGTTTTAATTTAATTTAAACTTTATAAAATGGAAATATACGTGGTTTCTCTGGCTCGTCGTTAATTCACAAAAATAATTAGGTTGGTTATCTACTTTGTTGTCTAAGAGTATCAGACACCTCCACAGACATCCTGGCGGCTTCAGCAAGGCAAACCTAAGATCCTTAAGTCTCCTTATTTCTTAACTAGCAAGTGGCAGCTGTTCGAAAATCCTGTGGGACTAGGATACTTTTCTGTAGGTACTTAGCTTACCTACCTACCTAATAAAAGTAGCCTATAAGTATATCCTTCACTAGTATGTGTCCTTGTGAAAAATCTCTGTGCCCAACTAGGTTAGATGCATAAAGGAACATACCCAGAGACAAAAACTTGCATAGGTAGCTACCCTAAATATTAGTGTGAACATAAATCTTTGCCAATTAGGTATGCCAAGGTAAAACTTGATGCCTTGTTATCATTATCAATGAGATTAATTCCTACTACCTACTACTTATTGCTAAACATATCAAAAATAAA